>NW_004567114.1:25993563-26004493 GCF_000260355.1 Condylura cristata | reverse complement strand
TTCTGGTACATTTTCTAATTTTTGATCTTAGTTTTTAAGGATTTAAAAATTAGTCATATTAGCTCCTTATCTTTGATGTATGTTGCAAATATTTTCTCTTGTTAGTTTTGTTTTTAATTTTGGTACATTTTGGGGGTCATACATAACTTTCAAATCTTTGTATAGTCAAATAGATCTATATTTTCTTTTATGTGTATCTATTATGAGTCCTGCTTAGCAAGCCATTCTCTATTCTGCGGTTAAGGAAGCTTCTTATGTTTTCTTCAAGTATACATATACAGAAGAAGGGAGGATTAAATGCCATTCAGGGAAAATAGAATGGTTTGCTGTGACATCTGATAAGCCCTCTTGGATGGATTTGAGTTTAACAGTGAATGAAGAAACTAAGATATTTTGGAGAAAGGAAGGGCCCTGAATGAATTTCCATACTGCTTGCTTTCTCGCCTGCTTTGGAAATATCTTACTTTTTCCCCCCAGAATGAATTCCTCTAGGTTTATTGGCTTCTGTCATCCTTGCTGGAGGGAAATGATGTCAGGTTAGTTGTGAGTGTGAAGGAAAATAAGCATAAGGGTCCTGTTTTCCTGCAACTTCAGTCCTGCCTACCAGACTCTCTGCCAAGGGTACATAAAAGGCATTGCCCCAGCTTCCCTTTTGACTTTAGGGGATAAAATGTGTCATTCTTCCATAATACATAGAATATTTATCAAATTGCATTCTTGTAACCCAGGAGTTTAATTATCTTTGTTAGTATTGTCTAAAGTTACACCATGTAAAAAGTTTCTGCCCTTGCTTTCTAAGTCTGCCAGTACAAAAAAGTGATGTTTTCTTTTGGACCCTGAAGCTTTTTTCCTCCCTAGCTCTTATTTAAGAGAATATGTAATTTAGACATTTGAAGAGGAATAAAGGTGTAGCCAAAAACTTTTCAATAGCCTCATTAAAATACATAATAGCATGTGTTTAAAGCAATCTTTGGAAGAAAAATAGGAAAATCTTGGATAAAGCCATATAGAGTAGTTCATTCAAAGGCATGGCTGCTAAGTAAAAGCAAGAGGAAGTGATATATATCCTACCAAGGGGTTCAGGGAGTCTTCCTGAGAAGTTCTTTGGCAACTTTCTTCCCATTTAGGTGGTTGAAGGTCTCAAAAAATTTTCAGTTTTGCTAACTGCTGGTTTTGCTAACTGCTGGTTTTGCATTAAGTTAAATGCCATCACATTTTAAGCCTCACATTTTTGTGTAAACACCCATTGAATATATAGCGTTTACACTGTCCATACAAAAAGACAGGCAATTGCATTATGCTGTGAAGATTCGTAAAGTCTAGTATTTAGCTTCTTAAGTATCTATAGTTGAGTTGGCAATTCAGCAGGTTAAGGTTAACTGTGGGTTAGTTGAAGAGTGATTTCTTCCACATTCTAGAAAAGAAAGCTTTTTTTGGTCAGGATCCACAGAGGGAAATCATTATATACTATTAGTTTTATGAATTAAAAGTTTATATATATATATTTTTAAAGATTTTTATTTATTTATTCATATAGAACTGGGGTACAGGCCAGAGATGCAGAGGGTGAGAGGATTCACCAGAGACAGAGCCGGAAACAGAACAGGCAGATCGACGAAGTACACTGCTGAGGGGAGCAGCGGGGGAGTCAGGAGAGGTCTGCTGTGCCATGTGGGTCACCTCCGGGGCTGGGGGTTGAACTCATATCGAAGTGGCTGCGGCCAGCTTGCAGTGCTGCATCCTGACCCGTTGCACCACTGGGGATAGCCCTATATTTATTATTAGCATTTTTTTTATATTTATGACTCTATTATGAGAACATACTATTTTAAAATCACTGTGGTGTAGTGTAGGGGGAGAAAATTTTAGTTGCTAACTTTAGGAATAAGAGGCAACTGCATTTCCTATGTAATTTATTTTAGTTTTCCAGTTGGTCCATTGACTTATGCTAATAGGGCATTGTTTCCCCAATATAATAATGAATTTTTTTTCTTGTGGAGTTCTTTACTATAAAGTTATTATGTATTTGGAGACCTATTAAAAACAAGTTCAAACTCCACTGTTTAAAGAATGTTGCCTAACTAAAATCTTTGGTCTAAACTTTATGTTTTTTTCTTTTGTATACTTTGGTGATTATATATAATATTGCAGTTTTGTGTTACATTAAATTTTCTCTCATATAAATAGGGATCTCTGTTATGTCACACCTAATTTCTTCTCTGGTCAGTTACTATACACAAATTAATGGAGTGAGTAAATAAAACTGCAAGGGGAGAAAAAGATAATCTAAATGAAGATTATTACTTAGTAATAAAAAGTTGGAATATTTTATAAGATTCCTATAATTTATGGTCATCAGAGATCTGAGAACATGAGTCAGTGTATTCCACAACCGTTGATAGAAAGTATGCTCTATGTTGGGTTCTGTGCTAGGTTGTAGGAATATAAGCCAAGTTAAAATGTTATTTCTGCTTTCCAACAATTCTTAATCCCAAAGAAAGAAATTTTACATATAAACAAGTAAATGTAATCAAGGATTAAAAATGCAGTGGAATACGCATTTTTTTTCCCTCAGACATGCAAATACAATGCTATTTGCAGAAAAGGCAAACAGTTCTATTTGGTTGAAGCATTGAGTAAGAGGAAGGACTAGGAAAACATGTGAGACAACTCAAAGAAGAAGCATGTCATGCTCAGTAGTTTAGTCAATTCCTCCTAGAATAATGTCTCAAATTGGTGAGATCAAAGGAATCAAGTGACATTTAAAATGAAACTAAACAAAACATAGATTCCTAAACTACTTTCTAGACCTTAGAAAATTAAAATCCTTAGAGGGAGAACTGGTGTTTTCAACAAGTTCCTTGGTAGTTTTTTTTTTTTTTTTTAAAGATTTATTTATTTGCACATAAGAGGTGGGGTACAGGTCAGAGGTTCAGGGGCGGCGAGAGGCTTCACCAGAGACAGAGTGGGGAGCAGAACAGGCAGATCGACGAAATACACTGCTGAGGGGAGCAGCGGGCGGGTCAGGAGAGGTCTGCCACGCCATGTGGTCACCTCCGGGGCAGGCGGGGATCGAACTCATGCGCAAGTGGCTTTTGCTTCTTAGTGCTGTGCTTTAACCCGCTGCGCCACCAGGGAGGGCCCCACACCTTTGCTAATTTTATCAGAACTGAGTAATATAATTTGTTTGCTTTAGGGTAAGAAAAAAATAGACATACTCGTGAATATGGACCTTAATAGATGATCAACATCAGTAATTTTTGATAACTTGGTTGTAGAGATGACAGGGCAGCACGGATTCAGTGACCACTCACTTCACATCCAAAGAACTGGAATTCACTGATATTTTTTAGTTAATTGGCAGTTTTTCCAGTATTATTGTCTGGTGCCTTCTGGGAAAAAGAAACTTGGACCATGAGATGGTTGTTTTATAATCACACAACTGCTATCTCTAGGATTAAGCTTGCAAAAACAATTCCAGTACAAATAGCTGGTGACAATTCTGTGACATAGGTTTAACATCAGAAAGAAAAGAAGAAATGAAGAGATAAAAGTTTAAAGAGAAAAGGAGGATGACAAGAGGAAAAAGTAAACAGGCGTTTTGTGAAGCAAGTAGTAGAATTCAAGTAAAAGTCAAGTATTGCCTTAGGGAAGGGGGCTTATGATATGTGTTGTTTTCATTCATTTAGTCAGTTGTTTGACATCATTTATTTAAAATTTTTTATTATATTTTTAGTTTTTGTTTGTTTGACATATATTTAATGAGAGGCAGGGATTTTGGCTGAGGGTCCCTGTCAGAGAAAACTTTTTCTGGAATTAAATTATTCTTATTAATATATATGTATTTAAAGATTTATTTATTTATGCATACAGAACTGAAGTACAGGCCAGAGGTGCAGGAGTGTGAGAGGATCCACCAGAGACAGAGTGGGGAGCAGAACAGGCAGATTGATGAAGTACAGGAGCAGCTGGTGGGTCAGGAGAGGTCTGCCGCGCCATGTGCGTCACCTCCGGGATGGGGATCAAACTTGTACTGAAGCTGCTACGGCCAGCTTGCAGTACAGAGTCCTAACCCATTGCACCTCCAGGAAGAGTCCTCTTATTAATATTTTAAAAAAAATACAATTTGAACTCTTCAAGTTTTGTTATTCTGGAATTGAGAGCAACCAATTCATTATTTGGCATCTACTAATGAGGGGTGGGGAAAGTTCTGAAAATATGCTGAATGACTGATAGGATCAGATGGAGACCTCAGAAACTCTCTTGTAATTAGTGCCTGTAGTCTTTCTGGTTCTTTGTGGAATTCAAGTTTCAGACTTGGAAGGCCTTCCTGACAATGTCATCATCCTCCTCTGCTATAACACACCACTGTCATTGCCTGTTTGGGCGCCATTCCTGTTTCTTTACGCTGGTAAATTCTTTTATGGTAAAATCTGTGTCTAATTCAATTGTTCATGTAATCCCAGTGTTTGGCAGGTGTGGGTACTCAATACATTTTGGTTGAATGAATGAATAAATCTGATTAGTTGTAGTGTATTTGGTGTAATAGTAGGTCCATATAGGAGTCCTTTCTCAGAGAATTACTTTTTGGCTATGTCAGCAAGACCTTCCTTTAAAACTTCTCACATATATGAGAGTATGTAAATAATTACTCTGTAGTGTAAGATATAGTATATTTTCAAATACAACAAGAAGATATAACAGTCATGACAGAAATGAATTTGTAATGCTGATTCTGAAATAAAGCCCTTAAATTTTAATGTGAATTCTGTTGCTTTACCTTGGAGAAATAGGCCAGCTGTGGTTTCCCTAGTTCTAAAAGAGTAGTGACTGAAGACACCTCTTACTTATTACCCTTGGTGACTGAGCACCTGGATTGCTTTGACCAGATCAATGAAATGGTTGTGGTTATAAGCCAATCTTTCTGGCTAGTCTCTCCCAGTAGTACAATAGAGCTACTGATCCCTCATCAGACCTTTAGGTTATTATCACAGTACAGTGGGGGCTGAGGATAGTTTAAGGTAAGTTAAAAAATGATTGGAGATCCACATGGTGTGGCAGACCTCTCCTGACCCGCCTGCTGCTCCCCTCAGCAGTGTACTTCCTCGATCTGCCTGTTTTGCTCCCCACTCTGTCTCTGGTGAATCCTCTCACCCTCCACATCTCTGGCCTGTACCCCAGTTCCATATGAATAAATAAATAAATCTTTAAAAAAAAATGATTGTCTCTGGCAAATAATAGGCATAGGTCAGGTTCTTCCCTTCTTTTTTTGCACTAACTCTTTGAAGTAGAAAACTAATAGCTTTCTAAAAGGGATGTTCATTTTCTGGAGGGTTTTCCCTGGAGTGACTTATCAAAATCATTATGGACTTTATTTTCCTTGAAGGATCTTTAAGATCTACTTGTACCTTTTTTTTTTTTTTAGATTTGTTTATTTATTTATGCATACAGAACTGGGGTACAGGCCAGAAGTGCAGGGGCAGTGAGAGGATTCACCAGAGACAGAGTGGGGAACAGAACAGGCAGAATGTCGAAGTACACTGCTGAGGGGAGCAGCGGGCGGGTCAGGAGAGGTCTGCCACATCATGTGGTCACCTCCGGGGCAGGCGGGGATCGAACTCATGCGGAAGTGGCTTTAGCTTGTTAGTGCTGCGCTTTAACCCGCTGCGCCACCAGGGAGGGCCCCTACTTGTACCTTTTAACCTCTTCAGTCCAGTTTGTTCATTATTTGAACAAAATTGGGTTTTGTAAAGTGGTTTAGTATGTGCTGTACTGCCTTTTCATTTTCTTTCTTTTTTTTTAAACATATAAAAACTAACTCCATAATACAAATAATCTATATTTATCTGAATAGTTTCCTAAACTAATAAGTCTTTTGGAATGATAATACCTTTTAAGAAAGGTCCTTCAAATTGCTGGCTGTTGTATGACTTAAAACCATCAGGCATATTGTCTTTGTATTCTTTTCCACACCCAGAAAGATATTTCATATCTTCTTAAATCTTGTGCTTTGATCAGAGTGAAGAGATGAGTCAGGGAAGTTTTCTAACACTAATACTTCTAGGGGGAGGTCACACAACATAGTTTTGCATTTGTGGTGGCAATAATCATCAGGTTCGATCTTTCAGAATGATGGACAAATTGGCTGTCATGATCACATTGCATAACAGTGACATAATAGAGGGTGTAGGATTAGCCTCTAGAATATAGTCCCTGAGAGACATATTCAGTACATAATGTAAAGATATTTTAAGGTGGTTGTGAAACTCTTTTCTGTCAAATAAATACCAGTGACTTCTCAGTCTGTGGGTAGTCTGCTTTGTAGGCGATGCTGCTCTTGAATGGAAAACAACTGATGCCTCCCTGCCATGTTGATATCAATAGTTAAGAAAAGTTCAAAGATTATTATTTTCAATTAATGTTTTGTGTGTCCTCCCAGACTAAGGAGTCAGCATTCTTTGACTCTTGAGGAAATAGTCTCACTTAACAATTTCAGTGCCTCAAGATTTTATCTAGTGTATGATGAAGTGATATAGTGGTTGTTATATTGATTTATGGTTTGGGGAGATCATTAGGGGGCCTGGGGGTAGGAGAACTGTCATAACAGAAAGGTAATTATCAAAAGAGCAATATTTGTTGTTGACCATTTCTGATTATGAAACATTTCAGACATTTAGGCTCTAATTTGAAAGATGAGTTGAAAATAATTATTTGGCATTTGTTCTGTATCTCTTACTCTACTGAATGCTAGAAAGGTAGAGCAAATAAGTAATCATTCCACATCTTCAGTACTTAAATTTAGGACAAATAGATACACAGGCAGATTCCTTTTTTTTTTTTAAATACGTTGACAGAAGGATGTTACTCTTTTTCCTTCCTAGTGCAGAAGTCCACACAAAGTGGAAATACTGAGCATAATTGAATATTCCATCAATTGTGGTAAAGACTTTTTTTTTCTGCAGCGCAAGATTAAAATTAATGCATAGTTCAGAATAGTAATGACCATTAGGACAGAGGCAGAACATGATTCATGGAGGACCCATGTGGAGTTTCATTGGGATTGGGAATGTTCTAATTCACAAATTGGATGATGGGTTCATAGGTATATATTTTATGCTTCATAATGTACATGGCATATATATATATATTCTTTTGTATTTATTAAATGTTATATAATTTTAAAAATCAAGCTGTTTTAATAAATGCTTCCAAGTCTGCATTTCCTAAAAGTTTTACTTATGATAAGTTGTAGGGGAAAATTCACTCAGCAAACTGTTTCTCCATCTGTCTATTAATCCACCCACGTATTTTTTACTTTAACTTTTGAAACACCATCAAAATAATGTGGAAATCTTTTCATATGACTGAATGTCCTGTTTCCCTGTCCCCCAAGGTTCCATGTACTCTTTTCAGAACTTAACATATATGTCTGTAGGATTCTGCCTGAAGAGCCAGTAGGTATCCACTCCCTCTATCCTGTGTGTGTGCCCACGTGTGTGTTTGTGCAACCTGTCTGTGTCTCTGTTTAATCACATTTGTGCACTCTGAACTAGGGGTTTTGAAACTTCGTTGGGTTTCCTTATTTGCTGGTTGGTTTTAAAATTGAGGGCCATCCAAAGAAAAATAAAACAAAAATGCTATTTCCTCTTTCATCTATGCCCCATATCCAGTGTTCACTGAAAATAGCACCAATTTTCTGGGAAAGGTCATGACTGAGACTTTTCTCACCCTTTACTCTCCAATTCATGTTTTCTTCTTACAGTGTGGTCATGTGCTTATCCAATCCAAGTCTGGCTTATGAACCGTGTAGGATATTTGTGCAGTTTTGTTTTTTAAGCCCTACATTGTGCACATGATGCAGTGTTTAATTTGGAATGAACTCTGAGTTTAGTCACATGTGCTTCTTGTGGTGTTTATCTTGGAATCCACAAGTAGGAGGGAAGTATTTTTGCATTTATACATCTGGACATTGTTCATAGTCCTCTGTGTTTTGGGAATTCTGTGTGGGGCAAAATCCAAAGAATAGTATTAAAAATAACATGGAGTTATAATCACATCTGAGTAAAATCTTTGAGAATACCCTTCTGGTTCCAGCAGAGTTTAACGTTGAATGTGAACTTCTTCAGTTGTGTGGTTCTCTCACTGTTGGCCTGAGTAATTTGCTGGGACTATCAAGTCATTTGATGGCCTGGCCTGTAGGCTAATGGGCTATCAGGCTTTCTGAAAGCCTACAACAGATTTGCCTTTTGTGAGGTAGGATGGGGGAGGATTTTGCCTTGATTTTGTGTGGGGTAAGATAGGCAAATTTGCTTGCTGCTGCTATGTTTTTGCTGCTCTTGCTTCATCTTACGAGACTTATGAGAGTCTCCATTCATTCTCTCAAACCTGTCTCCTGCCAACCACCTTAGAGCTAAGGCTGATCCTGTGAACACCTGGGGTGGGTGCTGTGTCGAGACTGGGTGGTGGTGGGGAGGGGGGCCTAATAACTTTTCCTTAATTGCATGAGAAGTTGTTTTAAGCAGGACTGGTGTGGTATAGTGTACTACCTTCTCCTTCTGCCTGGGAATCTGTGAGGATGGAAGAGGAGAAAGAGATGTAGAGAGGTCTTGGTGCTCTTTGAGTGACTGTGCACATGGATAGCATTGCTTTTTGGCCTCAATGTAGTTGTCTTTCATTCCTAGGTGCCATCTTTTATGTAGCTGCAGAGAACAGGATGGGAAAGCAGATTGAGAGCTTCTAACAGATTTGCACCTGAATAAAAGAAAATGATTTCTCTTGTTCAGAGTATAGACCATTTGAGGAGAAATGTTTGCTTTTTCAGTTTTTGGGTAAAAGCTGTTTGCTTTTTGTCCTCTAAATGTGATAAAGGAGAAAAAAAACTAGTAAAGTACTTGAATCTCATATAATTCATACAGAATTTTCAAATATGCTTAGTAAGTTTTCTCATACAATTTTAAAAAGAGTAAGCAATTGGAGGGCAAAGGTCAGAATGCTGATGAGGTTTTAGAATCAGTTGTATATGGGGTAGTCTGAATGCTTGGATAAGACCACTGAAGTAGGAGCTGTTTCTCTTTGAGCTTCCTTTGGGAATTTCCCCCCTTTACTTTCGTAATGCATTTTGCAACTTTCGGTTAAAAAAAAAAATCCATCCAAGTATAAACTTCTAGCGAATAAACACATCCTGGTCCTATGATGGGGATCACAACATAGCAGAGCATGGCTTGACTTCAGTGGGAGAGAGGATGGTAGTGGAACTCCAGCTGTCCATATACCAAGAGCATGCTTGTTTAATGCTTTGATGAGTCTAAAAGGAAATGGTGAAATCTGCTGATGACACCAAATTGTTTTTGCTGGTCCAAACAGGGGTTTCTGGGAAGTTTCTTCTGAATGTTTGGAGTATTGGGGGAATTGGGCAATGTGGTGGCAGACGCACTGAGCTTGAAGTGAGGGTTTATGTGAAGTAGCAGGAATAAAGTCAATACAGGACAGGCACAAAGTCTGCCAAGCCCTCCCAGAGGAAGACCATGCTGTCCTTGAAAAATATTTGACTTTGATTCCTCTCATGAAAGGAAGACTTAGGACAAAGAACATTTTTTGCTATAATAAAAATGAAAACCACTATGGCAATAAAACTGTAATTTTAAAATTAATTATTTAAAAATACGGTGTGTCTGAGTTCCTTTCTTAATGCCAACAGTAGTAACATCCAAGTAAGTGCTGTTTTCCTTGAAATGGTCATGGATGATTATGTACTTATTTTCTGCATTCTTCTTTATTAGGGATAGTTCCTATTACATTCTTTTGACTGCTTTCTCTGGTGTCAGGCCTTTGTTTTTTAGTTTATTTTTGATGTAAAACCAAGTGTGATGAGTAAGATGAATGATCAAACTAAATAATGATTTTAACATAAATTAAACACAAGTAGTAAAATTAATTTTTTATTGCTCCCAACATTTATAAAGGAAATTACCATAAGAAATTTAAAAAATATTTTTGAAGTAGTATTAGTGTTTTGTAGTAGTATTATTAGAATTTTTTAATCTCTGGATGACTCATTTTTCTTTAATTTTATTGAAGCAAAATTAGCAAATAACATTGTATATACTCAAGATGTACAATGCAGTGATTTTGTATAACATGCAGTGATTACCACAACCACTTAATATATTCAGCATGTATATAGTTACCATTTTTGAGTATGTGTTCAGTATTACTAAAATCTACTCTTAGCAAATATCAAATGTACAATACAGTATTATTCATTATAGCTACCATACTGTACCTTAGGTCCTTAGAACTTATTCATCTTTTGAAAAAATTATTTATTTATGCATACAAGAGCTGGGGTACAGGCCAGAAATGTGGGGGGTGGAGAGAGGATTCATCAGAGAGAGTGTCTATTAATCTCATCTCCAAAGAAGACATATAGATGGCCAGGGTCATGAAAAAAAAATGCTGATTCATTGCTTAGTCAAGAAAATTCAAATCAAAACCATGGTGAGATACTACCTCACACCAATGAAAATGGTCTGTATCAAAAACACCAGAAGCAACAAGTGTTCGTGAATGTGTTGAGAAAAAGAAACTCTCCTATTCTGTTGGTGCAAATGTAGATTCGTTTAGCCCTATGGAGAATAGTATGAAGATTATTAAAAACATCTGTGTTATGAACCAATAATTCCACTGTTAAGTATTTACCTGAAGAATACAAAAAATACTAATTCAAAGAGATAGATGCAGGGCTCTCCCTGGTGGCATAACAGGTTAAAGCACAGCACTATGAAGCTAGATGCAGCTGCTTCGGCATAGGTTCAATCTCCTGCTAGGGAAGTGACCCACATGGTGAAGCAGACCTCTCCTGTCTCACCTGCTGCTCCCATTAGCAGTACACATCATCAGTCTGCCTGTTTTGCTCCCCACTCTGTCTCTG
>NW_004567114.1:25989862-25991763 GCF_000260355.1 Condylura cristata | reverse complement strand
GTAGTCATATTTAAAGTTTCAGCTGTATTTATTCTAATAGTTTGAAAATGTAGGTCTACATTAAAGGATAATTAGTACTTTTGTTAGTACTATCTGTACTTGCTATAATTTATTCTTAGTAATAACTCTATCAGAATTATTATTCCTTTTATTGGGATAAATAACTGTCTCAACAATGTTTAGTAACTTGCCAAGCTTATATACAGTTTTTGAACTAGTACCTGCTTTGTTTCATTAGTAGATTAAAGTTGTATTTTTTTTTTAAGTTGTATTTTTTGAGCATCTCCTGTGTGCCAGGAATGCTAAACACTATACATAATATAATGATCAAAGTAGACCACGATCCTGCTTTTGTGGATTATTAAGATTATTATTACAGATTATTAAGAACTTGTTAAATTCTCTTTGTAATCTACAAGTAAAGTCTCTTTGTAACCTGTAGGATTGGGAGTGAGTACGGAGATGCCATATCATATTGCAGAGTCACTCTGATTATTGGAGACCAGGGAGCTCCTTCATAAAGGACAGAATCATACCTCGTTTGATATATTCCTTTATTAAAATTTGTTTTTTAGATATACTTATTGTAGCCATGGGAAAAGCACAACCTCCCTCTCCAACTCTTGAGAGTTAAATAATAAAATCAACGATAAAAAACAACATAAGTAAACTACATATTAGATAAGAATCAGGGAGTACAGTGAAAATATAAGTATACTAAAATGCCAGAATTTTCCATTGGTTATATGGTATTAAATTGTCTTAAGCAAGTAGGTGTCAATCAGTAGTGGGAATCTGAAAGAATAATTTAGTTTTCATAGTGTGGGACCATGGAATCTTCTAGATACTTTCACTTGTGTCATGTTGTGAGAACTTTTGTTGTACAACCAGGCTGGTGTTACCCAAATTGCCAAATACCCCTTTCATCTTGGAACCTTTAATGGTTTTCCTTTAATTGCATTTTCTTTAAAATATTTCACTCTGTTATTTTCATATATGATCCCAAGCTCCTGTGCTTTATGAAGGTATGCAACTGATGAGGAAATAGAGACCAAGAATAGGAAATAGAGACCAAGAATTTTAAATTGAGATCAATGAAGTGCTGATATTGTGCAAAATTTTATATACTAATAGCATCACTTTAATTCTAAAGTAATAGCTTTCCTGAAATTGTCCAAGTTTCATGACCCTAAAGAGGTTAAGAATTATTGATATTAGGACTTTACCCAAAGGGTCTTGTAGATTCACCTCTGTTCAGGCTTATGAAAAGAGAGTTATCTTCCCAAACTGGCATCTTGGAGAACGCAGTTATATTTTGGTTCCTTTAGAACTCTCCTACATTGCTGGTATTAATGCAGGCTGTTCCAACCACTGTGGAGAGCTGTATGGAAATTCCTCAGACTACTAAAAATGGAGCCATTATATGGTCCAGATTCTAAGAATCTGCCCAAAGGACACAAAACATTAATTCAAAAAGATACATGCAACCAAGGTTTATCACAGCACTTCTTACAATAGATAAATCAAGGAAACAACCCAAATGCCCAAAACTAGATGCTTGGATCAAAAAGATGTGGTATAGGTATACAATGGAATACTATTCAGCAACCAAAAAAGATAAACTCATGCCATTTACAACAACATGGATGGAGCTGGAAGAGATTATGTTGAGTGAAATAAATCAGAAGGAAAAAGAAAAATATCCAATGGTTTCACTTACAGGAAGGATTTAAGACAAGAGGGGAAAAAAGTATATTTTTATTGCAATACAAAACACAACAAAACAATACAAAAACAAACAGACAAATATAAATCAGAGAGATCCTACAGGAGAGGAGGACAGAGAAGGATCAGAAGGAGGGAGGAATGTAGGGGCTTACAGGAATGACAGGAGGGGTAGG
>NW_004567114.1:25976052-25988794 GCF_000260355.1 Condylura cristata | reverse complement strand
ATTTCTAAACAGGTTAAAGGAATTTCTTTAAGATCAGACCAGAGTTTTTTGGTATAAGTCAATTAATAATACAAATTGGTATTGTGCTTTTTTTCTTTTGATAAAGTTGAAGGGAGTGGAGATTCATATACTTCTCTGTACCCTATTTCCTTTGTCCTAAACTTTGCATTACTCTTGCAAAGAATGTGATAGTTACAACTTAAACTTGTAATTACATATTGCAATTAAAAGTAAAGTTATATTTCTTAATTTGATATATTTTGTCTCTTTTTTTGTAATTAAGAGTGATATTTTAATACTAGTTTTTAATAATTAAAAAATTTATTATATATATTTACATTATTCTTCATTTTGTGCATTTTTTCATCTCAGTTGTAATCCCCATGGGCTTCCCACCACCAGTTCACCCGTGTGTCATCACTATAATCCAGTGTACTCTTCCCACCCCAGTTCTGATCCCATTCCCCTTTCCACCCCCATAAAAATGTCTCTGGTTTATAGTTGCTCATTGTTTTCATTTTTACTCTGTTACATTTGTTTGTCTACCTTCCCAGCTCCCCCATCCCTTACGCTCCTGCTATGAGTGAAACCATTCAGTATTTTTCTCTTTCTTTGTCTGGCTTATTTCACTGAGCATGATCCCTTCCAGCTCTGTCCATGTCGCTGCAAAAGGCATGAGTTTATCTTTTTTGATTGCTGAGTAATATTCCGTTGTGTATATGTACCACATCTTTTTAATCCAGTCATCTATTTTTGGACATTTGTGTTGAGTTCCATCTTCCCTTAATACAATTTTGTGACAGAGAATAATAGTATCTACCAAAGGGAGGTTTAGACTAAATAATAAATGTAGCACTTAATGCAGAGTTTGGAATTTAACAAGTGTCTAATATGGATTAGCTATTGCTATCATCATTGTCATAACAATTGGTAACATAGTCCCATCACTTAAGCATAAACAGTAAAATCATCCATACATGTAAAAGAATGGGAAGAGGCAGTTGAATAACCTCTTCCTTAGAAGAGTAGATTATTCCAGGGTTTAGGAGCAATTTACTTCTAAGGATTATTTGATTTTATTCATGGATTGGTGGTGTTAGGGGTAGTTCTCTCAAAGTAAGAAAAATACATTTAGTATTGTCAGATTGACTATAAACCTCATGAGGGCAAGATCTCTGTGTTTATCTTCTATCCTTAGCTCTCATTTTAGTTTCTGACTCATGTTCCACTAAATATTGGTCTTAAAGATTTATTCATATGCATATTAAGAGCTGGGGGTGTAGGCCAGAGGTGCAGAGGGTGAGAAGATTCACCAGAGACAGAGTGGGAGCAGATTAGGCAGATTTGCTGAAGTACACTGCTGAGGGGAGCAGCAAGAGAGACAGGACATTTCTGCTGAGCCATGGGGGTCAGCTCCCTGATCCTCTTGTGCGACTGTGTCTGCCAGTAGTTGCCAGTAGTTCGTAGTGCAAAGACTTAACCCTTTGTGCCACCAGGGAGGCCCTATAACATCTGTTTTTTGAAAGGACTATTGGAAGTGAGTTTCTTGGGGAATGCGATTCAATTCAATTTAGAAAAAAGAATTAATTCCACTTAGAAATATTACAGTTTAAAAAATTTTTGTAGAAAAGCAAATGATTAAAAAAAAAAAACCCAAAACCTTTATTTGTGTGTGTATCATGTTTAATTTTTAACATTTAAGTTACCTTCTGTGTTGATATATATGTATATATAACATATAGGAAATATATATATATATAAAATAATTAAATATAAAATAAAATGAAAAAAATCTCCCCAAAACAAAGTCTTCAATAAAATAATTTAAGAAACAATCTTTACTGCTCTGTTTTAGAGAACTTTACATAGTCCAGATAAGCATTCACAACTATAGGAAACATAACATTTTTCAGAAATGAATACTGATCATAAAGAAGAATGGCCACTGAGATAAAATTAGTAAATAGTGTTCCATCTGTTAGGGAAAATCTTTTTCTTTTGAGTTGTATTTAGACTACTAAATTGAACTTATAGGTTAATGTTCCCATTGCATGCTGGTATCCAGATATACATAAGTTCAGAGTAATTTGTTATAGTCTTTATGAATGGTGCAGATAGGACCTTATTGAAAAATTAACTCTCATGAGTTTTGGTTGGTTCTAGGATAACCCAAGCTTGAATTGAGATTACTGGACATTTGGAACGTCTATAGAAAAATATATTCTGTTTGTTTAAAATAGACAAATGTTGTCTTCCTATGTTCTACAAACACACAGTATTCTGGATGTCTTCTGGGACAGGTAGAAAAAGTACAGATTTTTTTGCAATAGGAATTGGGTCTGGAGATAAATGCTACTCAACATACACTGGTAAAATATTTTTTTTTTGGGGGGGGGGATCAGATTTGCTTGTAGACTATGCAGTTGGTAGCCTGTGTTTTGTATTCACTGAAATATACTATCACTCATTTGTCTGGAATTGAGTAAGGTTTGTAATAATAATATCATCTGGGGTTCAAATAACTTTTGGTTTTTTCTTTTTCTCTGTGGTGGTTTGTTATTGTCAAGTGAAATTTTTATGAAAATGTTCACAGTAGAACTAAAAATGAAATGATTTATTAACCAAAATAAAATAAGCTTTAATGTAGATCTATTTTTTTTCTTAAAATTTATTGTCCTCTTGCTTTTAGAAGACTTGGACAAAAAGGAGTAATATTGGTTAAAATTTTGCATTTGGAAGGTTGGAACTTGTCTTCTCTATCATATTGTATCAAGTCACCTATTTGTCAGTGGCTGAGAGTTCATGTGTATCTGAAATTTGGAAAATTAATTTTAACTGTACTGATATTTAAAAAACTTATATAGACCATAATTACACTATTCTGTGTTTTGTGAGGTGATCTCATGTGGGTGTGAGTTGTTTATAGTTAACCCTGAAGGTTCCTCATTTTATAAGGTTACCTTCTATAGCTTAGTGTTTATTTGCAAAATAAGCCACATTTCCTCCATTTTATTAAAATGATGGAACCGTTTTATAGCATATGGAAACATTTCTGCATTTCATGTTCTTTTGAGCAAATAACCTCGTGATTTACAAGTGTTGGTCAAGCAATGGATATATTCAAGTGCTATTACAATGGTAAAACTTTATATAAAGATATTTTTTAGAAGTTCTTTCTGGGAATAAATGAAGACCCAAAGGAATAAAGTCCTCTTCCCCTTTTCCTATTATTTTAATTCCAGAAATTCTTTAATTTTTGTTATTATTCTAATATCAGTCTCATCACAAAAGATTTAATAGTTTTCTCCTCAGGGAACAATATGTTACCCAAACTAAAGTCAGAAAATTCTCCCTGGCTTGGTTTAAGAGAGAATGAAAATTGAAAGTTTAAAAATATTATTATTCAACCTTTTGAAAGCATCATAAAGTGTGATTGTCAATAACAAAGTATATACCAGTGTGAGATTTTAAGCAGATACAGTCTGTTTATGGAAGAATGAATGAGGTGTTTCTGCAATATCAATGAGTGGATAAATATGGGAAGAAGTAATATTAAACTCTGTTATACATTCTGACTGTACACATAGAGCCAGAGGGCTTATAAAAAAGAACATATCACTGCAATAAGATGTATGTCCTGCAGTCTGAACTTGTTCCTAAGTGATATCTTAATGTTTGGCCCTGTTCAGAATAATCTTTTGAGAAAGCACATATGGTAAGGCTGTTGTCTTCAAGAAGAAAAAAAGTGACTTCACAATCTTTTATTAAACTTAATGAGGTGAAACGAAGATGTTTTCTGAAAAATTAGTAAGAGATGGAGCAGGAATAGGAAGAAGGAAAGAAATACCTTAGGAAATAGAAAAAGTTGAAGGTACTAAGGTATGTAATATTGTTAGGACCAATGCATGTAATGAAGTTTTTGGAAGATTGAAACTTTAGAGCTCTCTGAGAATTTTAAAAGCAAAAGTTAGTTTTTCAACTTAGAACTATTTATGAATCAGGTGTGTTCTTTGGCATTTTGAACTGAATGGAATTGCATTCACTGTTTTATAAAATTTCATACATATTCTAGTCCTGACTATAGTAGGATCTTATTATAGGTACTGTAGAAAGAGCAAGATCATTAAAATTGGTTTTGTCTTCAGAGGAATTCTTCTCTGGTAAAATCAGGCGTAAATGTAAAACCAGCTACAGAACAAAGTAGAATGAACCTCCTTAGTAGACTCTTTAGACAAGACAGATCCCATGCTTTTGTCAAGATGAATGCTTCACAAAAGAGGGGTGTGTGAATGGATGTTGCAGAACCTGTAGAATATGCACAGATTTGTTGGTAGTGTGGTATGTATGAGTTAGTTTTTTAGCAAAGGGGAAAAAAACATGAACAAATATGGGACAGAGAGGGACATCTGGGACAAATTTAGGAAAAGGGAATAACTGAGGTGGGGTTCCATGGAAGATGGTTGGGGAGATAAAATAGGCTGCAAAAATCAGAGCCACATCTTGGAGCATTTTTAGAAGTGGACTGGATTTTGGGCTCTATTCTGTAGGTAATGGGGAATCTTTGAAAAATTAATTTTTATTCCTTCTCACCCCTTCCCCTTTACTCTCAGCCTTTCCCTATTTTTTTTTAGTAGCAACAGGGTGTTAGGTCTGTTTAGATTAACAGGCAGGATACAATGGAGTAGGAAGACACTACCACTAAGAGTTGGTATCAAGAGACCATTATGGAGGCCCAGGTGAAAGTAATAAGGGCCACACATTAAATTGTGGTTGTGGAAGTGGACAAGAAAGGAGGAACATTTGGTAGGCACAAACAGCACAACTGAGCCATGGTTATGTGTACAAACTAAATAAAAGACCGAGGAAGATTTGCATTCTTGGTGACTAGAGTTGTGGTGGTGCCATTAACAGGAAAAGGGATATTAGGAGTAGGAGCTGGGCTAGGGAATTAAGAGGATGAACACATAGGGACACGTAAGAATAGTAAGGAAAGAAAGAAGCAAGGAAGAGAAGGAAGGGTTGAAGATGAAGCTATAAAAAGTCCATACCTTTTGGGGTTTGAATAAAAGAAAAGAATACAGTAAGAATGGTCAAAGAGGAGAGGGGGAGTGCTATTAAGCAGGCTTTCTCAAGTCCTGTGATTCCCTTTCACTGCAGTAGCTGCAGTTTCCATTGTCCCAAAGAGTATAGTCCCCAAAGACTTCAAAGAAGAATGTCCAGAATCTCGGGTAGATTGGTTGCAGTAGCCTTCCTTCTAATGTATTTTAATTACATTGTTCTTTATAATTATCATAGAAAGATATGACTAGTAGGATCAGCAGAATAGTAAGAGGAATCAGGCTTACATCCTCACTTCAAGATTATAGACAACACCTGACTCTACTCACAGTTGAGATTCTATATGTTTTCTCCCCGACTGGGGACAGACTCAGTGAATCTTTTGCTTCTTTTTCTCTTTCTTGTAAGTGAGAAAAATATTAGTAGTGATTTTTTAAGTATACATGTAGCTCTCATATTTGCTCTATAGATTAGCATCTACATTGGAAAACATTAAGTGAAAGAGTTTTAATGAGAGTTTAGTTAGTAGTATATGCTCTACAGAGGAGGAAATAGATGAGGATTAAGAAAAGATTCCTAGGTTTGGTGGTTTTGAGGTCATAAATGGCCTTTGAGAAGATACTTTTAGATGGTAGTATGGGTGGAAGAATCCAGAAAATTAAAGAATAAGTACATTATAAGGAATGAACTTAACTGTTGTAAACTAGTGTTTCAAGAGCTTAGGAGATGAATGGTAGTAGAGTGGTGAAATGGTAGTTATAGATCACTGGGTGGAAGGAAAACTTTATTTCTTGTCTTTTTTTTATTTCTTGTCTTTTTTAATGGGAAAATAAGCATATTTGTATATGCAGAGGTAAAGGAATATTTGGAGGAAAGATAGCAGGTACAAACAGAAGGGCAGTGGGTACTGATTATTCACTGAGAGATCTTGGAAGGAAGGTCCACTGTATGAGTTTATATATTCACACTGAAAAGGGGTTTTAGAGATCAGAGGCTAAAGAAGACAGAGGTGGTGGGAGAGGACAGTTACTGAAGGAGAAATACCACTTGACTTTGGACAACTTTTTAAAGAAGATAATGCTACTTGTTCAAAATGAGAAGGGAGAAATAAGAAAAGATGTGGACTAGTTGCATTGGAAAAAGAAAAGAATTAAAATATGTTTAGTTGAATTTCAGTAAGGCCACACTTTCAGGTGAAAGAGCTTTTGTAGTTATGGAAATATACTAAATTATGAAAAACCTAATATGTAAAATTGTATTTAACTCAATTTAAGGAGACTTAATTTTCAGAATTAGTGACGATAAAAATGAAATATTACAAATAGAAATTGCTAATAGTTCAGAAAAGTAAGACATTAAGTTCCATGGGACCAACATTAGTTGCATTTAGTGAACTTGACAAACATAGAACAAAGCAAAATTGAGCCATGAAAATTTTATAGATAAGCACATTCCCATCATTTTGTCAAGATGTGAAATAGACATTGTTGTATTTGTAGAATTTGGATAGATTAAGATGGGATTGGGGTAAACTAGTTAGACTTTTGGCAAAGAAAATAGCATGAGGAAAGATGGAGCAGGTGTGATGATGGGGGAGATATATAGGACCCTTCTGTCCTTGGTTAGTTTTCTGAAAGTAATGACTTTAGGTCACTGGTTAATACAGTAGAGGACACTCATTCAAGGCAACATAACATCTTTGTTTTGTTTTGCTTTACTTTAATGGTGGTTGTCTATTTTTTACTTTTATATGTTACTCTTAAACTAAAGAGGAAGAGACACTGAAGTCTTTAAATTTGAACATCTGTCTAGTTCAACCAAACAGATGTTTTTAAATACCTACTATAGATAAGATGATGGTGACTAAGATAAAATTTCTGCCCTCAACTATAAATCTGAAGAATATAGCAGGGGAGGAGGAAGGAGAGGGTTCAAGACAGGGGAAGGTAGAGCACAATGGACCATATATGATGTGATGGTTCATGGGTGAATTGGTGTTGGGAGATTTGTGTGGATTACACCTGAGGGTAGAAATCAAATACTGCACAAAAGTGAACAACAATGTAAGAAAATACAAATTTCAATCAAAAAAGGTTTCTGCCCTCAAATGGTACCTAATCTGTGAAGAGAGGTATCACTTCAGTAAATTTAGTTATTTGAGTAAGCTATGCTTTTAACATTCAATATAATTAATAAAAGAAAGGAAAAAACTCATTTCAGTAAGTCCTCACTTAAGTCATCTATTGGTTTTCGGAAATTGCAACTTTAAGCAAAATTACATTTACCAAAACTAAGACTAATTGATAAAAACAAGAGTTACAGGGGCCCTCCCTGGTGGCACAGCGGGTTAAAGCACAGCACTAGGAAGCTAAAGCCACTTCTGCATGAATTCGATCCCCACCCTGGAGGTGACCCACATGACGTGGCAGACCTCTCTTGACCCCTCCCACTGCTCCCCTCAGCAGTGTACTTCAGTCAGCCTGTTCTTTTCCCAACCCTGTCTCTAGTGAATCCTCTCACTGCCCCTGCACCTCTGGCCTGTACCCCAGTTTTGTATGCACAGATAAATAAATCTTTAATAATAAGAAGAAAAAAACAGTCACATTCCCACATAATATTTCAGCTCCCAGTGACATCACCAAATTTCTAAATGAATATTGCAAATCTTCTAAGAGTGAGCCTCATTTTTATTAAATCAGTTTCCCACTTATTCCAGCTCAGGGTTATGGACATCTAGAGCTTATGCTGGCAGCCCAGGATGCAAGGCTTGAGCCAGCCCTGGGTAGGAGCCATTCCATATGATGTGCATTGCATCACAACCATAGTCATCCAGATAGGGACAGTTCTGACAGGCGGGTTAACTTAGTATGGGCATACTTGGGATATGGGAAGAAACCAAGACCCCAGCGAATACCCACCCAGACATGGGGAGAGCTGCAGTCCCCACATAGGTAGTGGCCCTGGCATGGAATTCACTTTTTTCCCCCTGTCATCAACTTTTAATGAAGTGTTGAATGAAGTGATATCATTCAGGGATTTGTTGTATACTAAACAACATAAGCAAACCAAGTCATGCAAAAAGTTTGATATTTCTGTTGTGATTCTAGAGCTATGCTTGTCTAGTATGTAAACCAGTCACCATATGTGACTATTAAAATGAATGAACATTAGGGCCCTCCCTGGTGGCACAGTGGGTTAAAGCACAGCACTAAGAAGCTAAAGCCACTTCTGCAGCATGAGTTTGATCCCCTCTTGCCCCGGAGGAGATCCACATGGCGAGGCAGACTCTCCTGACCCACTCGCTGCTCCCCTCAGCAGTGTAATTCGTAGATCTGCCTGTTCTGTACCCCGCTCTGTCTCTGGTGAATCCTCTCACCCTCCACATCTCTGGCCTGTACCCCAGTTCTGTATAAATAAATAAATAAATCTTTAAAAAAAATGAATCAGCATTAAATAAAAGTAAAAATCCAGTCTCACTAGGTATGGTTCAAGTGCTTCATAGCCACATGTGATTAATGAATATTGTACTGTATGGCACAAATTAATATTGTACATTTCCAAAATTGCAGAAAGCTCTGAAGGACAGTGCCACTCTGGAGGTACAGAACATATTTTAATCAAGTGATTGGCTTAGCCATTCATTCTTTCAACAAACATTCATTAAATGCCTCCCATGTGCTGGAGCCATTGGTAAAGGAAAGCCCTCTTTACATGGAATTTCAACCTCCAGGAGGAAAGAGATAAGTTAACAGGTGAATGAACTAGGATGTCCTATATGCACTGTAGGGAGAAGTCCAGGAAGCTGTGGGTGTGTACGGGGAAAAAAAGCAAACTCAAGGCTTGTATTCAGGGAGGGTGAGTGGTACAGGCTTGGTTAAGTTGGAATGGCTTCAGGCAGTTCGAATACCTAGATTTGAATACCTAGATTTGAAAGATGTCTGAGGGACTGGGAAGGGTTCGCTGTGACTGTTGCTCAGATAATCTCTAAAGCCTCTTAATTCAGTCTTTCCTTCAATGATGTATTTCAGCTATTTTAAAAGTAGTCTCCTTCATTTGGTGAAACTGGAGGGGAAGGGATTCCTGGTCCCTGCCATGCTTTTAGGAGATTTGTACTTACATATAGCTTACATCTGTAGAGCCAAAATTAGAGGAGATGAAAAGGTAAAAAGAAAACAAGTTGGAAAAAGAAGGAATAAAGATTGAAGATAACCAGAGGAGGTTTCAGAAAAATAAAACATTTGATGGGAAATAATGGTATGAGTTATAACCAGGTTCCTCTCTAATCCAACCTTCATAAGAACCATTGTCAAGTTCCTGTTCCCAAATGGTTAACTTGGTACCATCAAGTATATGTCAAAATACTTTTGATAAGAGATTTAAAAAGTGAATCTCTATTCTGAATCCCTTTCCTAGAAATCACAATAGAATTTCCTACACTGTATTTTCATGAGTCAACACTGTTTTAGTTTATGCAACCAGTATAGACTTTTGCAGGATAACAAAGAGTCACTCTAATATTAAAAATGAAGGTAATATGAGGAGTCAGAGGTAACCTAAGCTCAAGAGATACATACAAATTGTATCTTTACACAAACTTCACCAGTTTCAGAGATTAATCCATATATTATACAAAATACATTACACATAATACATCTGTCATATTTTATAGATATTTAGCTGTTGTTGATTTATTTCTGCCCTACTGGCAGCCGTGAAGTCTGTGAACTCTGTTCTACATTGTGAAAATCTGTTTATATGTCTGTGTCAACGTCATCTGCTCTAGCATGGAGGCTTCTGTAAAGTAGTGATCATGTCTGTTTATTTTGTATTATGGTTAACATAGACCTCTACATGAAGTTTTATTTGTATTTGATAATAGTGGTTTTCTTTACATATGTCATTCCTTTCCTATGTTCAGATTGTCCAGATTTTCTGATAACTATCCAGTAGAACTTAGAGGAGGGATTAACTGTTGAATGCCTAGTCAGGCAGCTATGTGAGATTTTTGCCAACAGGAAGAGGTACCCTCTTGTAAAAAGATGAAAAGTACAGACAAGCCACCCACATTGGTTTTCATTAAGGTGAAGTTTGGTGTCTAGTTTTACCACCAAGTGCTTGTTAAATAAACTTGCTATGAAATCAAGATTGAATATAGTAAACAGAAAATTCAGATAAAAGCTACAGTGAAAAAAGTATTCATCTTTATTTTCATCCCTATTCTTATTTGGAACAGGTTTCTAGAGTAACGTTGGAGGGTTGAATGCAAATTTGATGAAATAGAGCTGGAGCTAAATGAATAAAGTCTTCATACTTTTTGAAGGTACTCAAACTCTTGTTTTAGTAAAGCAAATTATATTAGTGTGATCTTCTAAGTGCCCATCATTTAAAAAAAATTTACATTGCTATAAAATTGGGATCCAAAGGATTTATCCTCAACACAACTATTAACTTTAGTTTTCTTGGTTAGAATGTTGCAGATGCTAAAAAGGATCATCCTAGACTAATAAAGTAGATTTTTTATTGTCTCTTTGAAAACCTTAGTTTCTCCCTTACCTTGCTTTTTCTGCTCTTTCTTTAGATTAATCATGAACTTTATATTCAAGGAACCTTCTGGGGTTACTTGCTGCATCTTTTATTGTAGTCAGTTTTTCATACTACTTTTTTTTATTAGGTTATTGCAGGTGATCTTTCTATATAATTTGATTTCTGGATTTTGCATTTTTATATCTTATTCTATAACTCGCTGAGGTTTTTATGTGTAAAACAGGAACCAGTTGTCAGTATTATCAGTTTTGAAATCTAGATTATGATTTTTTTTGACTTCAGAATGTTACTGTTTAATTTATTAGGTTCCTTTAGTCAACACTTTTTTTTTTTAAATTTATGTTAGCATTAAAAAATATAGTCTGTAGTTAAATGTGCTGATGTATCTTTGTGTTAGTTGATTAGATTATAAACAGTCAAAAATCATCATGCTATATCTTCCTTTTAGTATTTATTTGTTTTGGCAATGTATATTTTTGTTAATTTTATATCTATTCTTGCCAAGAATAACAATATCTTTGTAAAATCCCCTTATAAACATTATAGAAATACATTAACTTAAAGTTAGTATTTTATATTAAGAATATAAATATGCTACTTAGTGGTAGATGATGAGAATTTACATATGCTATGTTCATTTATTGACTGATTATAGATTGAGTTCAGAGAAGTTAAATGACTCAATGGAAGTCACACAATTTGGTGCAAATTGAGGTTCATATTCAGAATAGTTTGATTCTCCTTGAGCTTCCTGTGATGTAATTTCATCTTTTCCTAAAAAGAAAAAAAAGTCAAAACCTTTAATTGTTTTCTATGAATCACACTGATTTTAACCATGAATGAAAGGGCTTGTTCTTTTTTTTTTTTTTAGCTCAGCATTCCAGAAAAACCTAGGCTTTTTAATCTTTCATTATGAAAAATATAGGGTATTTTTTCTAGGTTCACATCTTAAGATTTTCAGGAATTTGGTAGCATCAAAGTGATTGTAGGTGTATCAGTATATCCACAATAGAACATAAATTAGTGTGCGCATTATGGAAAACAGTGAGGATATTTCTCAAAAAAAAAAAAAAAAAGAAAAAGAACTACTATATGATTTACTAATTCCAATTCTGGGGATTTGCCTGAAAAATATGGCAGTGTATATTCTGAGACCTCTTTGGTGGCCTAGGGGTTGTCTCATCCTTTCACTGCTACAGTCTGAGTGTGACCCTCAGCCAAGGAGCTCACCCATGTGGTGAGCAGCACACCTCTCCTGTCTCTCATACTGCTCCTCTTTGCAGTATATTTCAGTAGATCTTCCTGTTCTGCTTCCTACTCCGACTGATGAATCCTTTCATCTCTTGTACCTTTGTCCTACACTCCAGTTCTAAAAAAAAAAAAAAACAATGTAAATACTGACTTGAAAAGACATATATGCAGCCTGAAGTTCATTGTAGGTCTATTTTCAGTAGTGATGATAAGAAAGTAGCACAGGTGTCCAAGGATGGAGGAATGGATAAAGAAGATGTGATCTTTCTATACACACACACAATAGAAAAGACGAAATCTTGCCATTTGTGACTACATGATGGACTTTGAGGGGGGTTTGCTAGGTGAAATAAGTCAGAAGGAGAAAGAAATCCTAGATCATTTCATTCACTTATGGAATATATAGAAAACAGAAACCTTTACTCTGGCAAAAGAATGGTGGCTAGTAGAGGGAAAGAAAGGTAGGGAATATGTAGAGGGTCTAACTGGTTAGTGATAGATTTTGAGTGGGCATTTGGTGGCAGGTGTGTTGAGGAAATGACATCTTGGAATCTATAAATCATAGTAAATTAATGTTAATTAAAAAAATATCCGCAGTATATATGTGTGTATGTGTGTGTGTGTATGCGTATATATATATATATCTATATATGTGTGTGTGTATGTGTAAATATATATTCACACACATATATCTATTGATATACACACACACTGATATACCTATGTGAGGAAATAAATTTAAGAGAAATTTTTTTATAACAGTTTATTTTTACATCATTTTGTACATTTTTTTTTTCCAATCTCAATTGTAATCCCCCTGGGTTTCCCATCACCAAGTCACCCGTTTGCCATCACCATAATCCCATTCACTTCCCTCCCCCCCCCCCCC
>NW_004567114.1:25974549-25975644 GCF_000260355.1 Condylura cristata | reverse complement strand
TAGCCATTTGAGGAACCTCCAAACAGTTTTCCATAGTAGTTGTACTAGTTTGCATTCCCACCAGCAGTGCAAGAGAGTTCCTTTGAGAAATGTATTTTTAAGAACACTGGATGTAGATATATTATACAACAATTTGCCAGGCTCTGTGTGGAGTTTCCTTCTCTGAGTAAACTTTTGTTGTAGAAATTATTTGAGATCAGTAATTATTATTAACCTATGAGACAGAAGAACACAATCAGGGAGAAAACAGGGGAGATTTTCTTTTGTAACTACTGTGTATCTTTGAGATGCAGAGTATATGCTAGTGATCAGGTCAACCTTCCCTACTTTTCAAAGGCTACAACTACATATTGCTTGAGAATATTATTAAATTTAAAAATGAAATTAAAATTAAAGAATATTAAACAGTTACATGTTTTGGATCATTGATACAAAGCTGTTTAGTTCTTTTTTTAAAAACCACTAATAAAGCTATTTTCTTATATCATTGCTCCTGGTTGTGCAGTATTTGCTTGCTCCCCTCAGGTGTATTACCTATAGTTTTCCCACCCCCACAAAACATCCCCCATAGTCCTGTGCTCTTCCCTCCTGTTTTATCTGCTTCTATCCCCTTCCTTGTTGTAAGACTGCAGATCTGTAGTCATCTTGCAAGTTTTGTCTTTATTTTCGTTCAGTCTCTATTCTGCATATAAATGACATCATCCCAGATTTATGTTTTATCTTCTGACTTACTTCCCTTAGTAAAGCTATTTCGTTCTTGATTGGATATTTCAGCTCTCTTAAAACTTGCAGACATCTTGACAAAAGCAAACATCTAGGAAAAAGCATAGTAGTCGAAGAAAACAGTGTACCAATAACAAGAAGTTATTTCACCTCTCCTGTTCTCAATATTATTTTCTAGAAATACACTTTTTTTCCTAGAATTACAGTTATAGCATTTACCTTTGTGTGTGTATTATTGTTGGTGTACACAAGATAATTATGTTTACTGTGAAAAAATTTAGGAAGTTTACATAGGTGATAAGAAAAAATATCATTGGCTACAGTGAAACGCATTTGGTGTATAAAGTTCGGGGCTTTTTTTTTTTTTTTTTT
>NW_004567114.1:25958615-25974419 GCF_000260355.1 Condylura cristata | reverse complement strand
GAGAGGTCTGCCACGCCATGTGGTCACCTCCGGGGCAGGCGGGAATCGAACTCATGCAGAAGTGGCTTTAGCTTCTCAGTGCTGTGCTTTAACCCTCTGCGCCACCAGGGAGGGCCAAGTTCGGGGCTTTTTTAGTACACATTTACATATACACACCGATTCACATACTCAGGTAACATCTTTAAAAAATGCATTCATATTGGTGAAAAATTAGACTGTAGACCTAACAAAACAAATATAGTTGAAAATTTAATAGTTTGTATCAAAAGCTTGAAATAATCAGAGTAAACACTGGAGTAAAATACTAATATCATTTGGTTAACAATGTTAGAAATGACAGAGATAAGTCAAGAAAGGATCACTAGTATCTGGGAGGGAGAGGAACGATCAGACACTTCACCTAGGTGATAAAGGGAAACTACCTGTGAAAAGAAGCATCAAAGACAAATATGGTCAAGAATCACCATCAGCTCATATCCTTATTTCTCCTGGAGGAAAGACTTCAGTTATTCCTGCAGGAACAGAAATCTACAAGGGAGAAAACTTGACACAGACCAGGGGTGATGTCAACAAAGTTCTGATAAAAGGACATGTGAGCTAAGAACAAGGTACTTCCACATGCTGCTGGTAAGGAAGGGAGACCATGACCGTACAACCCTCGGATGTAAAAGAATCCAGAGAATAGACCATCTATCATCTGTGAGAGCTTTCTGAAAAATCTACTTGTTAAAGTCTATAGTTCATCAAAAAATGAATCAAAATACTCATTATATGAAAAGTTAGAATCAAATTCATTGGTTATGAAAATTGAATACATTTATCTGTAAATTTAAGATATAGAAACTGTAGAAACATACAGAATGTAAATGTTATGCATCATGGTAAAGCAAAACAAAAATTGGGAGGTAGTTGCAGGAGGAATGGGAGTAAGAAACTAGTAATCTTTCAGAGTAACAACTCAATCTGTGCTGTCTGAAATCCAAAGTACTTTAATAACTATGCTTTCTGGCTTTTAAAATTATTATTATTATTTTTTATTCATACAGAATTGGGGTACAGGCCAGAGATGTGGAGGGTGATAGGATTCACCAGAGACAGAGTGGGGAGCAGAATAGGCAGATCGACGAAGTACACTGCTGAGGGGAGCAGCGGGCGGGTCAGGAGAGGTCTGCCACGCCATGTGGTCACCTCCAGGGCAGGCGGGAATCGAACTCATGCGGAAGTGGCTTTAGATTCTCAATGCTGTGCTTTAACCCGTTGCGCCACCAGGGAGGGCCTTAAAATTATTTTTCTAAAACTGGTAACTTTAAAAATAACTAATGTTTTTGGACAAAGGTATTTAAGTTCAGAATTTCTTTAGTTTCATTTTAATGTGTTAATTTCAAATGTAGATATAAAATGTAGAAAACATATTTTTAAAAACTAAGTATACTCTTATCCCAGAAATGAAGAAATTATTTCTGCCCATTCATTTGTCCTTCTGTATTTGTGAATAGCTGGCTAACATGAGAATTTTTAATTATTTCTTACTAACTTTTAATAGAATTCTTAAGCTATGAATCAGAATTTTAAAATGAAAAGGAGGGAGGGACCTTTAAGTACCACCTAGTCACTTTCCCTAACTTTTGTAAGGAAACCAAATTTAACTTCCTTGGCTAACATTACACAGCCAACTGAAATGAATGAGACTTGAGACCAGCTCTCTTGCTGTCCTTTTCTTACAGAACATGTAAATATATATATATATTTTTAAGGTGATGGGCAGGAAAGGCACAATTTTATTTTAGTATATTTCATATACAGACTAACTTGTAAATGCCAGGAAATATACTTAATTTGTAGTGTATTTTCTTCCTGGTGACAAGACAGCAACAGGATGCATTATCGAGTTCTCAAGTTCCAGGAGTTAGAAAGGAAAGTGAGTGGGCTTCTGGCAAGGAAGAAAGCATTTACTTGTCAAAGATTTTGAATTTACTGTGGTTACTGAGATTAAAATAAAACTAAAACTTGACTTGGCAGAGGATTAAAAACAAAGCAGCTCCAAAGTGTGTGCACATTGTGAAGAAGATGCCATTTTCCCTTCAGGCATTCAAGGGGGCAGGGAATATTGTTTCTTTGTGTTGCCGGAGCTGATTTATTTAGTTATGATTTCAACATGCCTACAAGGCAACCCCAGAAAACATTGCACAACGTTAACCAGAACAAATGCTGCTTTTTTTCTCTGTAGCCCCCCTTGAAGTTTTTCAAATAAAACAGCAGTTTTTTTTGTTGTTGTTGTTTCAAATTGTTTAAATGGCTCTGATTATGTTTGACTGTGGGGTGTGGCAGGTTTTAGAAACTGAAGTGGTAGTACAGGTTCCTGAACAAGAACAGGAGTCAAAGGTGATGTGACTGGCTTGTAGGAATGTGTAGAATGTAAGGCCATGGTGGTACCATGGGCTGCTGCAGGCTGCTCTTAGCCACAGCCCATATTGTGAAAAGTTCTATTATCACTGGAAATTTACTTTGAAAAATACTAAAGAAGAAATTTGACAGAAAGATAAAACAAACCACTTTGTCTCATATTTCCTTTCCACGTAGGCTCTTTGAAGGGACTTCTTAAATATTTTAAAGTCTCAATTATTCTGTGATGGCTTAGCATTGTCGTCATCATCATCAACTTGACTTAAATGCACTTGGCATTGAATGAGGGACAACAGGGAGAAAATGAACAAACAACAGCCTGTCCTTTTTGGAGCTTAGTAAAAGTTGATATCCTAGCATGTAGTTCAGCAAAAACCCAAGCTCATTTTTCTGAAACTCTCTGAATACTCCTCCTCCCTCCATGTCTTCTCACTTAATGGCCTCCTGTCCTCCCAGCTAGAAACCTCACATTCATCTTGAGTCCTCATGTTCCCTTAGTCTCCACAACCAGTTCATCAAACAAGTACTGTCTCTTCTATCTGCAAGATTGCTTTGGAATATTTTTGTTTCCTTTTCTCCACTCTCATTACTCTGTTCAGGCTCCTTTCATCTTTTTTAGCAGAGCTGCTGATTGACTCAGGCTTTTCGTTTTCCACTATCCATCTTCCATGCTGCTCTCAAGTCTCTTTCTTTAAAAATCTCATCACATCATTCTCTGGCTTTAAAACCTTTGATGGCTCCTAGTGATATTCAAGAGATAAGGTCTGAACTCCTTATTATATAGGGGTTCCATAGTCTGGCCTCAGTGTATTCTCGCCTCATTTTCTGCCTCAGTTTCTTCCACCCCCACTCTCCATTGCCATGCACACAGAGACATTTATTCTTGTTCCACCTGCCTCCTCATAGTTCCCTAGACTTGCTTTCTTTTTGTGCTTTTGCTCATATTGTTCCTTGCTCTTCCTTGATTGATTAACTGCTGGTGTGAAGGAACAGAGGAAACCAAGATTTTACACAGAATATTCTTGACAAATGAGGACAAAGACCACAGGCCACATGCTAGAACCAGGCAACAGGAGCAACTACTAGAGTTGAGGTTAGTAGCAACACATTACTTCCTCGTGATGACTACCAGGAGGAAGGCTGATTACAGAAGGTACTGGAGCCAGAGCACTGATGAAACTGGTTTGTAGTAATAATAAATAACTGCCTCCCTGTTCATACCAATAGTCAAGAGCCGGCTTTTATTTTTATATATGGAGGATAAAGGAAAAGAACTTTTATTATTAACGTTCAAGAATGAAGAGAAAGTCCACTACCCTTGTCTGTCTACTACTCTTCCCTTATGTCATTTTGCAGGGGAGTCAAGAATGGATGGGAGCCCACAAAGGGCCTTTTTGCACTGCTGGGTTGTTAAGTGTTATCAGGCTAACGAGAGGTGGTGGATTTAAGGAGTAAGCTGAGTGAAGATAAACAGCAGCTCATTACCCAGAGTTAATGAGGAAGTGGAGGTCTCGCTCATACCTGTGTCTGTGCTGCTGTTACCTAACCTTTGTGTATTCCTGCTTGACTTTTGTTTTGTTTTTACATATCTGAGTCTTTAAAATTTTTATTTTTATTATATAAGTAATGTGTTAGTATCTTCAAAATATCCAGGGTATCTCTGAAGGGGACTTTGGTATTACCCTTTCCACCATCACCACTAATCCCAAGTATCTGTCCACCAACATCAAAAGGTAATGGTCCCTGGTGGTGCAGAGGACTAAAGTGCACTATGGAACTAGATGTAGTCGCTGCAGCTCAAGCTCCATCCCCGGCCAGGGAGGTGGCCCACATGGTGCAGTAGGCCTTTCCTTTCTTGCCCACCCTGTTCCTTACCAGTGTATTTCAGTAGATCTGCCTGTTCTGCTCCTCACTCTGTCTCTGCCATCTCCCCTCCCTGCACCTCTGGCCTGTACCCCAGTTCTTGTGTGCATAAATAAATCTTAAAAAAAAAAAAAGTTAATGGTTATTTCCAGTTTGGTGTCTGTATTTCAAGCCTTTTTCTGTGAATTGACATGGACGCATAGTATGCATAGATACATTTACTAAAGACATATGGTATAGCTCTATGTTTCTTTGTCTGTCTGCTTTTCCCATAAAATTGATCTTGTAATTACTGCCTTTAAATCAGGCTTGCTTTTTAGATTCTACTGTATATCTTGAAGATTATTCATATAGTATGTACAGATGACTTATCACGTTTTTTCCAATTTCTGCACATAGTATCATCTTAGGAGTAACTTGACTGTTTCTTTTCTTGGTAATTTCAAAAAAACAATTAGAGGGCAACTGAAAAAATTATGGCAAACAGTATTGCCATTTAAGTAAAGAAGAAGATTGTAATTGCTAGTTGAGGGAGGAATGTTTCCCTAAAAATTAGATTGTCTTAGAAATACAGTTGGATGCTGTTCAAAGGCCATCACTGATATTAACCCCTCCACCATTCTCCCCTCCACATACTGGCATTGTGGGAAATTAATGTAAACAGGTTTCTTTGTAGTATGTATCCATCTAGTTTTCCCTTTCCATATGCTTAAATGCTTCTTCAATTGCTTCTGTTTAGCACTTAATTTAAATTCCCAAATTAATTCAAGGAGCAAACTTGAAATTTGTAAAATAAAGGGGTTACAGTTTCTAGAATTCTTTTAAGTTACAGGCATAATTTTATTTCAGAGAATGCATTTTGATTAGTAAACTATTCTGTGCTTGGCTTAGATCATAGATTTTAATAAGTTCACAATCAAGTAGATGACACTGATACTACCTACTTATCATTCTTTAGGGAATATTTTTAATGACCATTTAATGTTCAAAGTAAATTCTCAAAGGATTTCATAAGTGTCACGTATTATTATACTACCACCAAATTTAGGCTTAACTAGAATTTTTTGCTAGTATCTAGATTTTAAAAATTTATATATAAAGCTAAATATTGTAGGACTGATACAAGTGAATGCATGGTTCTGAGAAAGTGCTTGTGAAGTGTTTGCTCTTACTATGTGCTTTTAAGAGCGTTTCAAGATTTAAGGGGTGCTATCATCTTCCAGGAGCAAAAGTCTTAAAGTCAGAATTGGGGTCCCAGTTCATCACTGACTCACTTTGTAATTGTAGGTCACTTACTCCCTATACTTAAAATTTCGCATCTGTGATATATTGTAGCTTATTCTTACTCATAACTTACACAGGCGTGTTTTGGAAAACAGTAAAGATAATCCTGCCAGTTACTTTGTGCTCCTTGGTAAAGATTTTATATAAATGAATGACTACAGCCCAGTAGTTATTGCATTATATAGGAAAGGTTTTTGTTTGTTTGTTTTTAAGATTTATTTCATTTATTTTATGCATACAGGAGCTGGGGTACAGACCAAAGGTGTGAAGGTGAGAGGATTCACCAGAGACAAGAGTGGGGAGCAAAACAGGCAGACTGCCTAAAATACACTGCTGAAGGGAGCTGCAGGCAAGACAGGATGCTGCACCATGCGGGTCAGCTCCCTGGCTGGGGATAGAACTCGTACTACAGTAGCAGCTGACAGCCTCATAGTGCTGAGACTCAACCCTTTGGGGCACCAGAGAGGCCCAAGAAAGTCCTTGAAACTAAGAGGAATCCCTAGAATCGGTCACCTAAAGTTTTCGTTCACTTCTTGTAGGTCACTTTTCTTGAATTTCAGTGCCTTCTGTGGAGTTATTAGCTCAGGTTCTCTTTCTAAATTCTAATTTTTGCCTTGTAATCGGTGTGGAAAAATTTAATTTTCACCTACTTTGTTATAAAAACATGTAAGAAACACTTTACCTCCTTGAAAAATACTTGTTCTTTTGATTGATATGAAACACTGTAAACTTTCTCTTTAAAGAAGAAACATTTGTAGACAATAGGAGATATTTATTTGAAGAAAGAGTTTAAAGAAATGCATTATTTTACCCTTGTACTTCTTTCCAGTTAGTGTTACCCCTGGGGGTGTGAGAATTCTTTCAAACTTTATGTCCACTGGTGCACAAAACAGATACTTGATTGCATGAAACAGGGTTTGCTATGTATTTTCTCCATCTGGAGACTATTCTCTTATGATTTGAAAAATTAAGATTACAATTTTAAAAGTATATATTTCACAATCAAAGTATTTATAAACACATATGAAACTTGTTCTATGTATAACCTATGCTGAAATGAAGTGGTCATGCTTATAACTCAGTAGGTAAACTACTCTGGAATGCTTTAGACCAGTCTTAGCTGAGGCAAGAAATTTCTAACTGATATCGTAAAGAGATATTTTCTTATTCAGCAGTTTTATATGAATTTAAAGAGATGGCTGGTTAGTTCCAAATTTAGGATCGTTACCTTCTGAGAGTTGAGCATATATCCTTTTTCTGTGCAGCTTTAATAGAGGTGGGCTTGAAATAACAGAGTTGGACTTTGCAGTTTAAAAAAGGTTATATTTTGAACTTTATTGATTCCATTTGAACTTTATTTTTTGGTTACTGGATAGTTTTATTTCTATTACTGATAATATGCTAATCTGCAGTCTTTCCTTTTTTCCTTTTTTTAAAGATTTATTTATTTGTGCATATAGAACTAGAGTACAGGCCAGAGATGCAGAGGTGGTGAGAGACTTCACCAGAGACAGAGTCGGGAGCAGAACAGGCAGATCAGTGAAATACACTGCTGAGGGGAGCAGTGGGTGGGTCAGGAGAGGTCTGCCAGGCCATGTGGATCAACTCCGGGGCAGGAGGGGATCGAACTCATGCTGAGGTGGCTTTAGCTTCTTAGTGCTGTGCTTTAACCCACTGTGCCATCAGGGAGGGCCCATCCTTTTTTACTTTTTCTTCCTGTTGTACTTTAGAATTAAAATCAGTCAAATAACCAAGGAGAGCAGTTAGAGAAGGAAGCATTGATTCGCTCTGTATTTCTGTTTTCCTTTTTTGGATTGCAACTTTAAACTGAATAGTGACTTAAACCTAAGTCACTATTGAAATAAAGGCAGTTTAATGGCATTATAGAAAACTTAGAAAACGAAAAGAGGGGAATGAACCGTAACATATAGGACTTGAATTTGGTTTTCAAGAATATTTAGTTTTTGATGTATTACAGACTGGCCTTGGGGCATTTTTTTGCTTTTTGTGACAGTTGTATGTTCAATGTGTATGACTTTGTGGGTCATTCTGCCTTGGTGGGAAGAAATGGATATTTTCCTCTAATTATAACATAATAACATGTAGACTTGTATGAGTCATCACTTTGCATTGTCTTAATTTCTCCATAAGTAAAATGATAATAACTATATAATTTGAGATTTATTAATTTAGCGGGAGTTAACCTTTTAAAGTTGTGGAGATGAATTTCATTATGAATGGATTAAGACAGAAGATAACATTGCCACATTATAGCATTGCTCTACTTTTTTTTTTTTTTTAAAGATTTATTTATTTATACATACATGCCAGAGGTGCAGAGGTGGTGAGAGTATTCACCAGAGAGAGTGGCCATCTGACGATGCACACTGCTGAGGGGAGCAGCGGGCGGGTCAGGAGAGGTCTGCCACGCCATGTGGATCACCTCGGGGTGGGGATTGAACTCATTCTGAAGTGGCTTTAGCTTCTTAGTGCTGTGCTTTAACCCGATGTGCCACTAGGGAGGGCCGCATTGTTCTACTTTTAAGGATGGAACCACATGTTTAGCTTTGCCTTGTTTTTGGCATAAAAATAATGATTAGGCGCCCAAGATAGTTTGAGTACCGCGTACAAGTTCTATCTGGCAGTAATCTTAACCACCTTGTATTCGGGATCTGAATTATTGCTGAGACCCCTATAATTAAGCAGTAGTACTTCTAGACCTTGTCTTTAAGGAAGATTTATAGCTCACTTCAGGTGGTGTAAGATACTAGGCAGAAGACAGCATAGCTAGCTCTCTTAATTTAGAAAAATTGTGTCTCCTTGATATCAACGTGGTTAATATGTGATTCACAAGAAATGCTTCCCCTCTTCAGTTGACATGATCGATTACTATTAGAACAACCTAAGAGGTTTACATTTCTTGGCTGTAGTTTTAGAGCCTTCCCAGGAAAACTGGGGGGAACCTAGACTTTAGAGAGGATAGTCTTGTGCTGTGTTCTGAAGTGTTATGCAAGGAAGAGTTATTAGGCCAGGTGCCTTTCATGCATGTGCCAAAGCAAAAAAAATTCTAGAGGCCAGAGTTTGTGGCAGTAAAAGTTTTCATATGTTTTCTTCCCAGGGCACAATGACTTTTTAATACATATAAGAATCCAAATATTTTATTGGTAATAAAACCTAAAAGGGGGCAAGTTTGTTTTCTGATTGGCTATCAAGTTGATACACACTCCCATTAGGATGTACTGCTTAAACCATAATTATCAGTGAAATCTTTTAAAATAGGATTTTCTGAAATGAAGCCTGTTAATTACATCAGGCCCCTTGGTTTTATGTGGAATTATTATTATGGCATGAATTGTGAGCTACTTATGCAACCTACTCAGTTGGAAACCTCTTTACCTCAAATTTTTCTTCAAATCACTGATTTCTAATAGAAAGGATATGAAAAGAGGCAACTGTAGATTGCCAAGCTAAACTCTTTTCCTTAAAACTCCCTCAGTGATCAAATTGCCTGGTACAAATATGTTGGTTAGTTCAGGAAATTTTATATAAACATTGTCCTAGGGACAGTGTCATTAGCTGCATCTATCAACAATACATAATCAACCACACTGGCAGCTGTGGGAAGGTAAAAGTTCTGGTTCTGCCCTTGACTTTCATTAATAACCCTCAGGATTTTGGACTGAACTCTATAAAAAGTGACTTTGAATCTAACTTGAAATCTACTCTGTACTTCTATGTAAGTGATGTATAAAGGTAGGAAACTACATGGAAGCAAAACTTTACAAGCTAGGACAAGTTATGATAGAGTGAAGAATTAATTAGCAGTCAGAAGTTTTAGTAAATACGACCCTCAAAGGAAGCTAAATAGGTGCTTGTTGCATTCAGACTTAAAAACAAAAAAACAATTTTGTCTAAACTCTTAGATTGTTTGCAAATTGTTCGTGCTATATATTTGCTATATTCTTATTCCTTTGTACTTCCCATATGATGAATTTTTCAAATTGTGGTTTGCTGGAGGGGAAAAAAAAACCAAACCCAAACCACATAGGACAAATTGAATTACAAACCTGGTGTGGTCCTTTAACTCAATTACCTCTAATTTGTGTTATTTTAGTCATCCTGGGTGGCAGCTGTTCTGCGTGAATGCCCACAAACATTTTCAATGTCAGAATTTGTCCGGATTGTAACCCTTAAGATTGGTAGTAGCCTATTTCTATTTAAGGGGCAAAGTTGTTGATTAATTTGTTATTATCAGACCATTTAAAAAAATTAAAAATGTAATTGGTTTATTCTTTAAACAAAGAATTGATCATCTAATGTTTGTTTTAAAAGTTAATTTTTTATACCTACATCTTATTACTTAGCTTCTACTTAAATTTATCCTAAAAACAACCTCTTAATTACCTTATTCAGGCAATTATCAATTTGTAGGCAGGAGAATAGAGGCTTTTAGGTTTTGATATACCAGACTGTTTGGTATATATTTGATATACCAAATATACCCAAATAAGTATTTCAACATTGTGATCCACTATTTGGAATGATCTGGGCAGAAAGACATGAAAGAAAATGCATTCAGGATCATTCCTATCAGGGTGATTGTGATGGAAGAATTGAATTCTTTGTTAGAATTGAGTAAATATTGAATCTGAAATACAGTTGAACTTATTGAGATGAAGCTGTTTAAACCAAGAGTCATAAAAAACTGATGGAGGTACTGCTTTAATGAATGGTGTTTAAATAATTGATACTAATGTGCTGGTCATTCATCTTTCTCATTATTTTTTGCTTTGGTGGGGATTCATCTTTTGAACAAAATTCTTAGTTTAATTCACTCATTGCTAATTTGGATCAGAAAAGGACACAAATATCTTTTTCATATTAAAGATGAAATCTGTAGAATATAATTATGGAGAACATACTTGCTAGAAGCGCAAATAGAACAATGCTAAGCAGCGATTATGGCAAAGAAACAATGTCCTTCTCCCTAACACCAAGAGAGAAGGAAGAAAATGTTAACTCCTCAAAATGATCTATAATATAATAATGTATTTAGAAAGACTTGATTTTCCTACCATGTTCTGTAATTTCCAGTTAACATCTGAACATCTGCTGTGGATTAGCTATTGTTCTAGATACTATGACTTTACAGATAAATAAGCAACAGGTCCCTACTTAGAAGAAACTAACAGGCAGGAGGGATGGCAAACATGTGAATAATTTAATGCACTATGTCACAGGTGATGTCATTAGAGGTTTGAATAAATTCAAAGTGTCTTATTTATTATGGGAAGACTAGAGAAGTAAAGTTAGAATGTTTGATCATACCAAAAGTGTGTTTAAAAAATAAATCTACTATATGTGACTTACTCTTTTAGCCATTCAGTTATTGGTTGACACATAGATTTAAGAATATAAAACTTTAAATTTATGGTGTTTGCTGGTTGCCTACACGACATCCTTACTATTCTTAAGGAAGAAGGCAACAATTTAATTGCCATTTGTTCTCAGCACTTTCTTGTATATTATCTCACTTTAACTAGTTGTGAACTGTACCAAATTAAGTAACTTGGTAGTTTTTTTTAACTTTATTTTTAATTTTATACACACACACTCACATTTACATCATTCTTCCTTTTGGTAGGTTTTAAAGCTTATATCATTCTCTGTGTCTCCTTTATATCTGACTCTGGTTATCTGTCTATCTAGTACTTGAAACTTTCCCCCTGATTTTCAATGAAATGTATTTTTTGGTTCCCCCCTTACCATTTTAATCTTTAGTTGGTTTCCTCTTTGCTGACTTCACTTGTGTATTTGTTATGTGTTACTACAACAAAATGCCCTAAAATTTCATGGCATAAAACAACTATCGCCTAACAGTTTCTGTGGACCTATAACACCTTATTTGTCTTATTCACAAGAACCCGATAAATACTCATATGTTCAATAAATTCAGCTGACTGTTTCATAAATGGGTACGGTTATTCCAGGCATGGTTCTTGTCACTTCACACCGAAATGGCTCCACCACCTTCTTTTGCTGGCTTCAAGTAGTTATCCCATTCTACTGGTAAACTGTTCTGAAGAAATTCATACTGCTTAAGAGTCAGTATGATTCTCATTGGCCTGATCTTTAACTTTATTTAGGTTTTCTTGGCATTCAAAGCATTCTGTGTACAAATCCCACACTTTTATTCAATCATGTTCTTTAAGGAATGTCTAGTTTACTTACTGGTTATTTATATCTCTACTCTTAACACTAATACTATGTGTAGTTTTACTTTTTTCTTGCCTTTATTACTGATTTTCCCCCTTACTTGTAATAACATTTTTTGTTTTTTCATATCTTAATGTTTTCTCCTAGATTGATTCTCATTATGTACCTTCCACATTTGTCATAAATTCCCTTGGACTTTTCTGGTCCACTCTAGTTTTTAGTTTTGATTTTTTTTTTTAGGGGATATTTTCCTATTAATTTAGACTTTGTGTTATCCTAATGCCAGTTTTTTTTTTCTTCTCAAATATCCATTCTTCCATGATAAATTTGATAATTCCTGGAGCTGCCATGTGTCTTAGTTTTTAACCTTAGTTTCTGCTTTTTTATTTCAAGTTTTCTCCTATTAATTTGACAGGTTTTCATTAGTGTCATCCTGATAACTTCTTTTATTTTTTTCTTGTCAAAATAAATCCCAGCCTTTGGCTCCTTCAGCTCCACTCATTACCCTTTCCCCTGCCATCCATCAGCTGGGCTGGATGACCTCCCTAAGCCTCACGAACAGGGTCTTTTCCTTTTTATTTTTTTATTCCCTGCACCCAGCCAAACTAGGCCTGTATCCCATCTACCTCTCTTTATCTTTAGGGTATTTAAGTTAATTTCTTAACTAGCAAAATCCTTTGACTTTTATGTCTCTCTTATACTGTGCTTTGTAAGTATATATTGGTTGAAAAGTTAGAAAACTTCAGCTCAGCTATAAAAATTCTCGTTGTGATACTATAAAATGAATTTTAACTTCCAGAGCCATAGCTGAGGATAAACTGGGACTTCAGGATAGCTTGGAACTATATTTCATCATTTTCCTAAAGAAGCTTGCTGTATGAAGTGATTAATTAAAAAAATGTTCCCTCTGGCCAGCTATCAAAATTGGCTCTTAGCCTTGAACTATCAAAGCAAAAGTTTCAGAGTTGCCTGGAGCAGAACAGGTATTAAGTAGCAAGCAATTCAAGGTCTCTGATCCCTAGCCTCCTTCAGCTATGGGCCTGGCCAAGCCTTTTGGCTTAGATAAGTAGAATAAGGAATGCACTTTTATCTTCTTTGTTTTGAAAGGTTCATGGATTTTACTCACAAAGAAAGGACAACAATTGAAATCTTGTGTCAACATTTTCTAATTCACCTAGAAAAGTTAAAGTTAGTTAATATTATTAATCACAACGTAATTTCATATGTGGGGCCTGGAGAATGAGATCTGAGACTGGAAAAAAGTCCCAGTTTTTTGGGTAAATTTAAGTTTAGTTTAGTGCTTTTATTAAGTAGAATTATATTCTCATTATAAGTTCCTACCAATATTTCTTTGTATCCTCTTGTTTTTATTCTCCCTTCCTTTTCTACATTCTTGTTTATCTTCCTTATCTTTCCACTTAGGTCATAGGTAGGGTGTTTGATTGTGGGTAGACTATAAGAATATTTGACTTTGTATTACAGCATCTCAAGTTCTTTTTAGGTTTGTAGTTTTGGGTTATTTATAATATCAGGTCTGTTGTTTAGGTATTATTTGTAGATTTTTGGTTTCTCTGTGACTTAACTATGAGTGCTTATACACAAATAATTTCCCCTAGTAATTTGTTCATGTAAGTATTTCAGTCAAGATTACTGTTTTAGCACTGGAATGTTTGAATTAGACAAATTAAGGAAGTTGGAAAGTTGAAACTTACGGTTTCTTGCCTTGTGTCCTTATAACTACGGATTTTGGATTTCCTGAAAAATATAAAGAAGATCAGTTGTCAGTATACCCGGCTGGTGTCCAGAACCAGATCATCTCATCTCATCCATTCTGCTTCTGCACTGCACCCTTTTGCCAGACTTCTGTCCCTGGGAGCAACTCCTCACAAATGCCTGGTGATATTAATGCTGTTACATTGTCTTGTTTTCTTCTTTACTGGCCCCACACTTTCCCACATGTACTCTACTGCCCTACATGCTGGGCAACCTGCAGCTATGTTGAAAGGTAAAAAAGGTAAGAAGTAGGAGGAGAGTGAGGGAGAGGAAAGGACAGGGACAACATGAGAATGTGTTGGGAAAAAGTGTGACTATGGTCCCCAAAGGTCTCCACTGCCTTTTCTAGCTGGCTCCCTACTTTGTCTCCTTCCTGTTGCCCTCACCTTATTATCTCTATCTAAGAAGATTTTAAAACAACAGTGACACAAATCGGTTTGAATTTCAGTCCTCAACACTCAAATAAAAGTAGTTTTCCGAAATCTTCAGTGATGTCTTTAAATAGAAATCTCATAGTTTGGGCTTAGTTTTCATCTTCCTTGATCACTCGTCTGCATTTTACATGAATTGGTACATTCTCTTCTTGAAAAAAGAAAGGCAGAGATTTGTTGAATACAACTTTTGCCACATGAAACTTCTTGTAATCAGCCTCATTTGAAAGTGCCCGTTTCATTTGATGATTTTTGTGAATTATCCCATCCCCCACCAAGAACTTTCAATAAAATGCTTCCATATGTTCAAAGTTAGCCGACTCATTTTGCTAAAGGAGAATAAAGAAAAATGGACTTCACTGACTCTCTGTGTTGTACACATGAAGCTGCAGTATGGAGATGGGGCAGTGGCGCCTTTTTGGTTTGCTGTAAATGGCACAGCAGCCCGGAGACCTCACTGCTGTTCAGGATCAGTGTGGACAGTTGTTTTGCCCAGGAAGTTATACATTGTTAAACATGCAATTGTGATTTATACATAGCTTTAAAATATTTTAAGTACATTTACATATAATGTTAAACTGACTCCAATAGTTCTGCATATTTAAAGTTAAAAATTACTTTTGCTTTCAGATTCTTTGTGTGTTTCCAGGTGTTTATTTCATTGTCCACTGATCCAGTCTGTGCCCCCACCAATTCATGCCCGGATTATAGCAGTAATCTTCTCCCTGATCCCCTAACATTAGTCATCCTCCCCTTTTAACCTTGCCTACCTGGTGCTGTAGTATACTCTTTCTTAAATAACATTGTCTTTTCTTATCAACTGATCTCATTTAACTAATCTCAACAATATTTCTCTCAAAACCGGTTTTATAATTTCTTTTAAGAAGTGGTCTTGATCATTCCATCTGGCCCTGTTTTCCACAGTGCTTCTCAAGCACCTCCTCCATTTTTATATTTATGTTGACTTAATTGAAGATTAAAAATTATTCTCTGTGTGGTTTTTCCCCCCCAATTGAATGTCAGTGTGATAGAAATACTTCTGTTTTTTTTAGCTGTGGTTAATATACTTCTGAGACAATAATGGATATTAAATTTATTCTTTGCTAATACAAGCCACTAGAACTTTCTTATCTTGCTGGTTGAAAAGTAAAATGGTATAACCACTTTGAATTTGCAATTCAATTTTTTTCTATTTTCTAACTTAATAACCTGTAATTAACAAATAAATGTAAATTTAGCATATACAAGGTATTGATTTGATATATTTTTATACTGTAAAATCATTACCGCCATACCATTAGCTAATACCTCCCTCCTGTCTCATAATTACTTTTTCCTTTTTTGGGTGAGTACTTTTAATACCTACTCTCCTAGCAACTGTCAAGTATATAACAAAGCATTATTAGTTATAATCACCATGTTGTACATTAGATTCACAGAACTTGTTAATCTTATAACTAGAAATTTTTACCCTTTGACAAAAATCTTCCCATTTCTTCTACCCTGTAATCACCACTCTACTGGCAGTCTCTTGAGTGTTAAGCATGTACTTATGGGATCCAGTCATATTGCTTAACTTTTTATTCTCAGGGCCACAAAAGTGTATGTCATACAAAGACCTATATGCGAGTATCATAGAAACCTTATTTGAAATAACCTCAAACTGGAAAGCAACAAAATGTCCATCACTAAGTTGATAAAAAACTGTAGTACATCTCTACATGGGAATACTTCTCAGCTGTAAATGAAATAAATTATTGCATGTGCACACCCCTAATTTTTTTTTAAAAAAGATTTATTAAACATACGGAACTAGGGTACAGGTCAGTGGTGC
>NW_004567114.1:25949345-25958515 GCF_000260355.1 Condylura cristata | reverse complement strand
GCACCATGTGGGTCACCTCCGGGGCCAGGGATCAAACTCTCACTGAAGTGGCTATGGCTCGCTTGCAGTGCTGCCTCCTGACTCATTGTGCCACCAGGGAGGGCCCCCCATGTTTATTGCAGCACAATTTGCAATAAGTGTTCTATGGAAAGAACACAGATGCACACAAATAGATGACTGGATCAAGAAGATGTGGTATATTTACACAATGGAATATTACTCAGCAATCAAAAAGATAAACCCATGCCTTTTGCAGCAACATGGATGGAGCTCAGCAAAATAAGCCAGAAAAATAAATAAAAATATTGAATGGTCTCACTATTAGGAGGAATGTGAAAAAACAAAAAAAGGAATCAGAAAAAAAAGTAACTATGATAAATAAAAAACAAAATCATCAGGCAACTATAGATCAGAGAGGAGGAGGAGAGATATGGGAGAAGGACAGGAGTGGGAAGAGCACAAGTGACTACAGTGATAGTACATTGGTGAGTTGGTGGTGGGAATCTTGGGAAAATTCATACATTGTACAAAAATGAAGGGTGATGTAATGAGTATATTAAAAAACTTTAAAAAATTATTGTATGTGCACAGTATGGATAGCTCTCAAAATAAACATGACGAATGAAAGAAGATTCACCCCTCCCAGAAGGGTACATACTATATGATTCTATTTGTTTAAAATTCTAGAAAATAAAAAGTAATTTATACTGACAGGAGATCAGGATTGCCTAGGATTAGAGGCAGGGGGAAAGGAAGGGATTACAAAGAAGCACAAGGAAACTTTTGAGGGCTATTGATATTTTTACTCTCTCACAAAAAATTGGCAGGTATGGACACAATTCAAAGCTCATTTGATAATATTCTTTGGATATGCATGGCTCTATGGCTCAATAAAATTTTACCTTCATTAAAATAAAGTATTATAAAGAGTTCTTAGGGGTACAAACCAGCATCAAAAGCAACAAAATTTACCTGTATATTGCCACTTTATAATATATGAACATAAATTTAAGTATATATTTGTAAATATTAATATAAAAGTTAGCATGTACATTATTGAAGATACCCACATGTCACCTACCATCTTTGGTTTATGGAGTTGCTAGAACAAAAGAGAAGAGCATTTTATAAAGGAAATTATTACAACCTGGGCAGCCAATGGTCATATTTCATTTTGCATACAAGATGTGTATTGTTATAATGATAACAATTTAAAATATAGAACAGCAAGCTTTATTTATCTAAATATTAACTTCTTTCCTAAATAAACATAACATACATATCATTATGCTTTTCTTCTGACTCATTTGCCAGTAAATTGCAGTGTGTGAGCATTCACCCTAAGTACTTTAGCATGTGTCTATTCAGAACAGACATTTTAATTTAACAGACATATATAATATACTGCTCAAATTCAGAAAAGTATTTTTATCTAGAATATGGTCCATATTCAAATTTTGCCTCTTATCCCCAGTATGACATTTATAACTATTTCCCCCCACCAAAAGCAAGGTGTTGAGGCTAGGAATTTTTTTGTATTGTCTGTTAGTTTTCTTTATTAGAGTAGTTTAATAGCTTAGGTCTTTCATAACATTGATATTTTGAAAAGTACAGGCCCCTTGATTTTGTAGCACGCCATATTTGGGTTTACATAACTTTATTATTTGTGAAATGATCCAAAAATATTTTATGATTTTTTTTGTAATTTGCTATATGAACAAACATATAGCACATGTTTGCTCATAAAGCAAATTACAAAAAAAAATCATAAGACCTAAGCTATTAAACCAGGTTGTAAGTTTCTTTGAGAGAAGATGATTTATCTTGTTGATTTATTTCTCACACTTTCAAGCACATGATGTTTGCCTATAAAAAAATTAAATATATGCGTAAGTCAAAAGTTTTTACATATTCTGTTGGTTAAAGAATGCTTTATGATGTACAGAAACAGATATATTAGCTTAACTCTCAGTAATTAAGGATGTCAAAATATGTCATAGTACCAATAGAAGTATTGTTTTATTGTATTGACTATTGAAGAAAATTGACTGCTGGAAAGTATAATATAATATGGAGCATGAACATAACACTGTGAGTCCTGTACTAATTGACATGTTATTTATTTTTATCATTGCTCTGAGGGAACCCTTTGAAATAACATTTGACCTCTTTTTCATGTATGTTTGCATCTGACCTGATATTTCAGTGAGCTGTGAAATTAGCATGGAAAATTTAGACTTCTAAAACTATATTTCTCAATGTCCTAGGGTTGTCAAGAAAGGCTTTTTTTTTTTTTTTTTATTATCCTTCCATTTACAAGTTAGCAGTTATGTGAAAGTGATTTGTCCAAACTTCTTAAAGGCAAGAAGAAGTTTTGAAGTCATCCTTTGAAAAGATGCACTGCACCGTAGCATTTTAGATGCTCTGGTTTCTGGGAAACCCATCTCATTTGTTAAGGTCCATAGTAACCTTGAAGTTATTATTTAGGAAGGATTATTTATAATTTTTTTTTAAAGATTTATTTATTTATTCATACAGAACTGGGGTACAGGCCAGAGGCTCAGGGGCGGTGAGAGGCTTCACCAGAGACAGAGTGGGGAGCAGAACAGGCAGATTGACCAAGTACACTAGTGAGGGAAGCAGTGGGCGGGTCAGGAGAGGTCTGGCTCGCCATGGGGTCTCCTCCCGGGCAGGCGGCAGGCGGGAATCGAACTCATGCGGAAGTGGCTTCAGATTCTCAGTGCTGTGCTTTAACCCGCTGCGCCACCAGGGAGGGCCAGGATTATTTATAATTTTTAAATTCAGGAGCCGTTAGAACATAATTTCATTTTTGATGAAGATCAGTTAATATATAGGTTTTCTTAGTAATGCTTTTCATAACTGAGATAATTATTATCTCAGTTGATTAGTTATCTCTGAAGACCTCTTCTAACTTTCCATTTATCTGAACTTACTGAATCACTACTCATTACTCAGCACATACTTTAGTGAGGATATTCTTAGGAGTAACGGCTGACATTCTCCATATTGTGGTTAGTCTGTGTGCATGTGCCTGTGGATAACTTGGCAATCACTTCCTGAGGGAAATAACAGTCGGTGTGGTTCAGCCAAAGTTTAGAGGAAGAAATAACTGAAGTGGGAGTTTTCTGTATAATACTGAGTGGTGCTATACACGGTGCTTATTGAATTGTTCAGGTAGTGCTTCATTGCCTTAGTAAAACAAAACAAACGATTAAAGAAAACCCAACAACAACCAACGAACAGGAACTACCAGCTAATTCAGATTTATTTTCTGGTCATAGTATGAAGCCAAAAACTGTTGCTGTAACTCGGAAATGTATGCGGTGATCAGAATCTGTTTTAATGAATGAAAAACAACTTCTTGTTATTTTTTTAAGAATAAGAGTTGATAGAAAACTGGCGATGCACTAATTTTTTTTTTTATAGACATGACTTGGGAATATTTCATTAATTGGTCACTTTTTTTTTTTTTAAATGAAGTGTCTTTGGACTCATTTTTATTGTAGCAGGAAGAGGCACTGTGATTCACTGAATTGTGTGAATTAAAGGCATGATCAAGGAACAGGACATTGAAAATGATGGCCCCTGGAGTATTAAAAGAGCTTTGATCTTCTGTTTTGACACGCTGAGTTTATCTTTAATTATGTGTGATGACATTTGATTACTATATACTTAGACTATTATAATGTGGTTTGTAAAATGTAGTTTGTAGTATATAATAACTCCAGCACCTGTTTTTCTGTAGTAAGGAGTTTACAGAGAGAGGTTTTAGTTTTATCTTAGCCAAGACTATTAGATTTCTGAATGAGCAGACACTTAAATTTAACATATTTGATGGTGAGACCAAACATAATTCCTATGTAATAGGAATAATTGATATACTTTGTTGGGTTCAGTGTCTTATTTTATAAGGGTAGCAGAATTTATGTCTGATTATTATTTCCTAGTCACTGCATTAACTGTTTGACTTAAGCAATTCACTTAAATTCTCTGACTTTTTCAAAAATGAAAGCCTTAGAGTAAATTATGCCTGAGGGTTCAACTGTGAAGGATACAATAGAAATACCTGATACATTTTCTAAAAGATATTTTACAATTTTGCATGAAGTAATGGTTTTTGATCTTGCATTTTGATATGGAAACGAGATACTTTCACTAAAGTCACAATGGCTTTCTCCTGTGGGGGGTGGCACAAAGATTGGTGGGCTACCCCTCTGTACAGCTACAATTATAAAGAGAACTTTCATTTGGAATTTCCTGTGTTATGCCATCACCTTAGCCTTGAGCACATGATGTCTTTCTTTGAAATGGACTACCTTGCTTGCATTTACATGCTGAGCCCTGATGCTTTCCCAGTTTAGGCAGTTACATGCTCTATCTGTGAATATCCTTAGGAGTTTGAACATGATCTGCATTCTATAGAGGAAATTATGAAATATTTCTTTCTTTTCAAATGGAAGTCAGAATAATTTGACTTTTAACATCAGTTAATCAATTTTGCCAGTGTTCCTAATGAAAGTTAGTCAAAAAAGAAAAGCAAAATTAAAAAGCCTAATTCTTTCAAGTCCAGTGGCTACTTAGAGAATATCATTAGGAAATATAGTATTCCATGTGTTTTATCTTGAATTTTGCTTATCTTTGCTGTACGACTGATTCACTGCTTGCTAGGAGCCATTTTCTATTGTAGGACATCTGTTTCTAACTATGGATAATGCCTTCTAGAAACATGCATGATGATAGGCCCACAGTAGAAACTAAAAAGATACTTAAGAGAACTGCAGTTTCAGAAACATGTTCGAATGTAAACCTGAAAGATTTGTATTGTGAATTAATGTTTGATATTATGAAGTTTCTTCACAAATACTGGAATTATCTTTGTAGAATAAGGGAATTATATTTTTTCTTCACTTTTAACTGACTACCAGAGTCATTACTTTAAATTCTGTTCTGTCACACACAATTTACTACCTAAGACCTAAACATTGGTATTTTGAATTTTTTTAAACTAAAAAATCATAATATGCTTTACTTATAAGTAATTTGGGATTTTTGTTGTTGTTGTTGTTAAAGCTAAAAGCCTGTAACTATATATACTTTGTAGTAAATAGTGGCAGGGTAAAAAGTAATGCAGTTGTGATTATACAACTGCATCTCAAACTACTTTTGTCTTGGCTTACAAACTTTTGCTATGCTAAGATTTTAGCATTTGTTTCATTTTCAAGAGGGTGGAAAGGTGAAGCAGTCATGTAAACCATTTCAGGGTACTTAACTCTACATCATAAACTAATGGAGAATAAAAGTAGTGAAGAAATGACAATACAATAGATAACAAGTGCTTCTCTTTGTTGATATAAAAAGGCAGCCGGGAACTGGAGCTGGGTGGACACTTAAATCTGGAAAATCCTTTGTTGTTATTTTTCTCCTTCTGTCTCATTATGTTGTTCAGATCCCTTGAGATGGGACTTCAAGCAGAATGAGGAGTAGAAGGAGAGAGAACAAGCTACTGAGCTTAAAACAAAAGCTTTTATAGGTTTTCTCTCTCTCTCTTTTTAAAAGCTTATTTATTTATGCATGCAAGAGTTTGGGTGCAGGCCAGAGGTGAGAGGATTCACCAGAGACATAGTGGGCAGCAGAACAGGCAGATTGACAAGGTACACTGCTGAGGGTAGTAGTGGGCGAGACAGGAGAGGTCTGCTGCGCCACGTGGGTCTCCTCCCAGGACGGGAATGGAACGTGGTGTTGGGTGGCTGTGGATAGCATCATAGTGTTATCAAGATAACAACAAAGTGCTTCACACTGCACTATTAAATTGTTAACCCCTCGCACCACCAGGGAAGCCCCTCTTCTTTTTTCTTCTCTACAGGTGGCGCATCTGAAGTAAGTCCTTAATACAATTCCAGGTGAGATCATTGAACAGAGAATTGTTCAATATGCAGGAGGAAAAATATTGATATCCAGGAGCCAGCTTGATGAAAAACATTTTTATGGCAGATTAACCTAATTTTATTCTTCTTTAGAAGGTTATTAAAGCGTTAATCACATAACATAGCTGTCAGAATTTTATGCAGCTTTTTTTTTTTTTAAAGATTTATTTATTCATACAGAACTGGGGGACAGGCCAGAGATGTGGAGGGTGAGAGGCTTCACCAGAGACAGAGTGGGGAGCAGAACAGGCAGATCATGGAAGTACACTGCTGAGGGGAGCAGCGGGCGGGTCAGGAGAGGTCTGCCACGCCATGTGGTCACCTCCGGGGCAGGCGGGAATCGAACTCATGCGGAAGCGGCTTTAGATTCTCAGTGCAGTGCTTTAACCCGCTGCGCCACCAAGGGAGCCCTTATGCAGCTTTTTGACAGTCCATGATGATATTGTAGGCAAGAGAGTGATATGTAAGATAACATATTGATATGTAACTCATTGAACAGCCACCAGTAAGTGTAAGAGCTTTAATATTTTTTTTCTTTTTCCTTTTGGACTGTTAATTAAGAAAATATATTGTATAATGGGCTAATCAGTATTTTTTGAAGAAATGAGGCTTTCTTGTTCTCTTGGCTTAATATGTTTTCAGCTACTTTTAATTTCAACGTGTATTATTGCTGGGTAGGCAAGAATGATCTTGAAAAAAGAAAGCTTTTGAAATATTCAGCCAACAAAGGCATTGCCTGCAGGATAAGTTAATAGTTAAACATATACACTGGTTTTGCTGCCAAGTTTTATCTTTAATTTATTTTAATATAAGTTGGTTACTCTCTGTCTTTCATCTTAAAAGTACACCTATTAAATTAGCTTATAAATCATTATCACACCCAGGTAGGGTAGATTGGTACTGTCTAGTTTTATGATTAGAACTATAAAATCAGAAGCCTGTATTACTTCGTGTGACTAGAGTCAAGCAGGCTAAAAAGGTAGGGAAGGGTCCTCACTGGTTGATCTTCAAGTCATCTACTTATCTCAGGCTGTTGCTATTACCATGTTGCCTTTCTCTGATATTTTCCACTATTTGTGGCAATATGTTAGCTCCTGCCCATTAACCTTCCATCCCCAACTTAAAGTCTTTTCTGATATTTGCCATGATGAGCTCAAAATTGCAGAGAAATGTAAGGTATTTGTAAATTCATGTTCAGATAAATGCATAAACCAATCATGGCATACATAAACAATAGAATATTATTCAGCTGTAAAAGGTAAGGAAAATTTGATACACACTTTAATATAGATGAATCTTGAGGACTTGCTATATGAAATAAACCAATCACAAAAAGACAGTAGACGATTCTACTTCTGCTAAGTTATCTAGAGTTGTCAAACTCATAACAAAAGAAAACAATGGTGGAAACTGGGGTTGAAGGAAGGGGAATGGGAAGGTTAGCAACAGATTAATAGATACAGAATTTCAGTTTTACAATATGATAAAGTTCTGGAGATTGGTTGTACAACAATGTGAATATACTGACATTACAGAACTATATACTCATCAGTGACTAAAATGGTAAATTTTGTGTAATAGGTATTTTACCACAATTATAAAACAATTTTAAGAAATATTTCAAAAGTTAGCTAAATAGAAGCATTCCCTTTCATTAAAAATAACGATTGCAGAAAAATAACACAAAGAAAAAACTAACTCACCACCAAAACAGAATGGTTCATAGAATAAGGGTTTTTTGTCCTTGATTTCAGGATTTGGATTTTAAGACAAACTCACTGAAGGATATAACAAGATTATTTGCTCTACATATGTAAAACTAAACTTAGTATCTTGTCCTCGCAAATTTATTCTTGCCTTGCTTCAAGTTAGGTCTATGAAGGTCAACCTCCATGTATTTTCCCTTAAACTTCAAATACTCTTCTTGATGGCCAATTCCAGCTCTTTATATGTTTTTCACATTTCTTTATCTACCTTTTTTACATAACTGGTACAATTTACTCATTTAAAGAATACTTTGTTAGCAGCTACTGTGGGCCAGATATATAATCTATTCTAGTTGATTTAGAAAAATCAGTGAACACACACAAAAAAGGTCTTCTGGCCTCATGAAACTTGTAAGGAAGACAATAAAAAATAGATCTAAGAATTAAAAAAGTCACATAGTACTTTACAAGGCATTAACATATGAATAAAGGAAAAGTAGGACAGGATGTAGGGATGGTAAGAGTGGCAGCTTTTAAAATGGTGGTGTGTATAGACTTCATTGAGAAGATGACTTTTAAGAAAAAAAACTTGGAGGTAAAGGGAATGAAACTTGAGAATATCTGAACAAAAGCTTTCCAGACTGAGGGAACTGGCAGTACAAAGACTATGGGGTGAGAGTGGGCCTGGCGAGTTCAGGAAGGTATATATTGATGCATCTGGAAATAGGAGGGTAAGGTGCAGAATCATGGGAAATGAGGTCATAAGGTAACAGTGGTCAGGTCATGGATGGTGTGGGTGGGGTGTTCACTCAATGCATATGATGAGAAGAGATACTTGTTTTATATTTTAAAAGGATCACTTTCACTGTTAAGTAAGAGGAGATGATATGAGCATGGTTTGACAGAAAGAGAGAGAGACCAGTTAGGAGACATTTTGGAGTATTTCAATACAGGGATGTGGTAATGGAGGTGGTAAGATGAAGTTGAATTCTGAATATTTTGGCCATAAAGGCAATAGGAGTTTCTAAATAAATTAGAAACTGAGTATAAGAGAATCAAGAGGAATCTAAGTTTTTTGACTGAGACATTATATTTTCCATGTACTGAAATAGAAAGACTAAGGGTAGAACTAGTTTAAAGGAGAAGAATAGGTGTTGGAAGTTTTGAACTTGTTAATTTTGTGATGTCTATATGAGATTATAGTGGACGTTTTGAGTGGACAATCAGATATGAGTTGAGAATTCCAGTGGAAACAAATTTGGGAGTGACATGCAAATATATGCTATTTAAAACCCAAGACTACATGAAATCCCTAAAAGAACTGAGTTCTTTCTTTAACTATCCTTGCTTTGGGTGCTTTATCTTTAAAGATGTTACTGAGGTTTATGTCATGTAGTGTTTCACCAGTATTTTATTCTATATATTTTATGGTTTCAGGTCTTAAGTCTAGGTCTTTAATTCATTTTGAGTTGGTTTTTGTGTATGGTGTAAGGTAGTAATCTAGTTTCATTTTTTTTTT
>NW_004567114.1:25852321-25949060 GCF_000260355.1 Condylura cristata | reverse complement strand
TTACATTTCTTTGCTCCTTTGTCAGAGATTAGCTGTCCATTAAGCTTTGGGTTTATATCTGGGTTTTCTATTCTGTTCCATTGGTCTGTATGCCTGTTCTTGTTCCACTACCATGCAGTCTGAATTATTATGGCTTTATTGTACAGCTTGAAGTCTGGGAATGTGATACCTCCATTCCCTTCTTTCTTATTCAGAAGAGCCTTGGCTATTCGAGGATTTTTGTCGCTCCGTATGAATTTCATCAGTATTTTCTCTATTTTTTTGAAAAATGTCATTGAAAGTTTTATAGGAATAGCATTGAATCTAGAAGAGCTTCTGTATGGCAAAAGAGACACTACATAACACAAGCAGTCTGACTCCGACCCCACTGATTCAGAGAAAATTTTTGCACATAATATGAATGATAAAGGACTGATCACAATGTATACAAAGAGCTGATGAAACTCAATATATACAAAGTGAACAACCCCATCAAAAAATGGGCAGAAGAGCTATAGAGACAATTCTCCAAAGAGGAGATGCAGATGGCCAACAAGCATATGAAAAAATGTCCAGCATCACTTTTAATAAGGGAAATGCAAATTCAAACCACAATGAGATATCACCTTACACCAGTGAGAATGGCACATATTTAAAAAACAAGCAACAATAAATGTTGGGGAGGGTGTGGAGAACTCTCCTGCACTGCTGGTGGGAAATCAAGCCGATACAACCACTATGGAAAGCTGTGTAGAGGGTTTCTCAAACTGCTAAAAATAGAGCTTCCATATGACCCATCAATTCCACTCCTAGGTATATTCCCAAAGTATACAAAAACAGTAATTCAAAAAGACACCTGCACCCCGATGTTTTTTGCTGCTGTATTTACAATAGAGAAGATGTGGAATCAACCCAAATGCCCAAAAATAGGTGACTGGATCAAGAAGATGTGGTATATATACACAGTGGAAGCATGGATGGAAATGGAAAAGATCATGCTTAGTGAAATAAGCCAGAAAGAAAAAGAAAAATACTGGATGGTTTCACTCATAGTAGAAATGTAAGGGATCAGGGGAAATATAAAGTGAAAAAGAACATCAACTAACAGCTATAAATCAGAGACATTCTGTGGGGGAGGAGAAGGAAACCAGATAAAAATGTGAATGGGAAGAGCACATGGGACTGTGGTGATGGCACAGGGTGAAGTGGTGGTGGGAAGTCCCCGGAGATTACAACTGAGATGAAAATATGCACAAAATGAAGAATAATGTAAAAAAAAAAAAAAAAGGACTGAACCTTCCTCGTCCCACTGTAGCCAGTGCAGACTTTTTTTCTCAAAGCCTCGTACAGTGTATTACTATTGTTTATCGATTTTCCTCATAAGCTTCTTGCTGGCAAATAATCATTTCTCATTCATCTCTACTCTTCAGGCTCTGGCATAATGTATCCTACACAGTGGTGCCAAAAAAAAAAAAAAAGCTTAATAGTAGATGATTTTTTTCTTTAATTCAGCCAGTTATTTCAAAAGAATTAAATAATTTGGGGAACATCTTGACCGTTGACATTCACTGTATGTATGCGCAGCTGACTTTGCATGTGCAGTCTCAGGCTGCTGTGCGGATGCTAGAGCTCTTCTCTGGTGGCTCCCTCTTCTTAGTACTCTGTCTGAGATCCTACCTCTTTTCTCTTGGAACTCTGTTAGCCCAACTCAGTATGACACCTGTACTCTGCTAGGCCTACCACACCCTTGTTGCATCCAGGAAGTGCTTCCAGCAGACATCAAGGATGATTTGGGGCCTTTTTCATTTCACTTAGGAGTCACAGTCCAACGCTGACTTGTTGCACTGTGTGAAAAGAATTCTTTTGCACATTTTATCAAGTTTTCATATTGTTTATGGTAGGAGGACAGCTCTGGTCCCATTACCCTGTCATGGCTGGAAACTGCATATGGATTTTGTTGATCATGGAGTCAAATGGAAGCCATTACATGAAAAAAAAAAAAAAAACCTTTGCATTTCTTCATTTATTTCTGGATGTGTTGTTATGGGTATATATATTAGATACAGTGTTAGGAAAGGAGGATTCAAAGTTGGAAGATAGGACATTTGCCTCCAAAGATCTTACAACTTACAAAGTAGATTAACATATAAACAACTTGTTTTAAGTCAGTCAGTCTATGATAAAGGCTTGATTGAAGGAGCATGAAACAATATAAAGATCATGACTTTGAAGTTAGATAGACTCCATTTAACAGTTAACTTTATGACTTAATTGTGCTGTGTAGCTTCTTATAGCCTTACATTCCGCCAAATGTAGGTGACAGTGTTTTATAGGACTATTGAGAAGATTAACGTGAAATTCTTTTATAGAGCACTTGGCACGTAGGAGAAGCTCATTAAATGTTAGATTTTCTCCTCAGAATAAAAGTAGGAAGGAGGAACAGTTAATTATTACTGTAGAATTTTTCAGGGAGGGAATGGCTTTATATTTATGCCTTGGAGGTTGAATAAGACTTTGATACATGTTACATGGAATCCAAGGGTTTTTTTCCTACTTTTAAGGAACTTAAGGAGCAAGAACGGAAAGGAATAAATGGTGGGGAAATCTGCAAATTTACTTAAAGAAATTAACATGGTCCAGAGTTTTTAGGAAAACAGCTTGATTAAAAATTTTTTTTAGTAGTAGGAAAGTAAAAATAACGGAAAAAAAAGAACAAACAGAAAATCTAACCCATAGTAGAAGTATACTTCCTTAGGCCATTTCTACTTACTCCCATGACTAATAAATTCGGGAAGGCCTGTGGAAAATTCCTGTGGGCTGATATTTTCCTAACCACTACTCAAAACTACTCTAAGTTGATATTCTAAGCTGATCATTTTGTTAATATTAAATTCTAGAACATGTCCCCAAGTTTCCAAGAATTTGCTGAATTGTTTTTCTCGTTATCTGTTTCTTTGGATTACTTCTATTTTTTCTTTTTCATCCTATTAAAACCAATTCTCTAGGCTCTCTAATTGATTGATAATGTGAAAGTAGAAAGATTTTTCTTAGAGTTGGTATGTCTTTCTATGTTCATATTTAATAAGAATACTTGTCAAGGCTTAGTAAAATATACAAATAATATACTTTTTATATTGCTTTTGGTGGGAGATTCTAACCTTAAGCATTTTATTTCATTGTGGTTAAAATTTGTTCAAATGAGGTTTTAAAAAACTTGTTAATTTTTGCACTATGAATAATCAGATAGCTTCCTAGATTGACTTTGTGTAATTTCTTTTATGTGCTCTTTAGGCATCTTTTCTAATATTATTTTCATTTGCTTGTGAAGTTCTGGAGTATTGTAAGAAAAAATAAGACTCAGAGAGAAGAGTTATTCTGAGAAATAATAAAGACCAGAAGTGGGAAAAACAAAAATAATATATTTTCTTTGAAGTCTAATATCACTTTTAAAAAATTGTTTTTCCTCTGTTTCATATTTATCATTTGGAAATCTGTCCCTCTTCTCTGTGATATATTTTCATTAAATATTTTTCTTACATTGAGTCCATAAATTAAGGAGCATTTGCATATTTATAATAGTGAATCTTTTAATTCATGAAGATAATTTATATAATTAGTCCATTTTCAATACAGTTTCATTTCTAGAGCTCATGTACATCTGTTATATTCATGGGTTTTTAAATAGTTTTGGCAGTTGTTACTATAGAGTCAAATGGTTTCCTATTTTTATGTATAGCTTTTTGAGTCCAGCAAGCTTGGTTTATTTGCATATTAATGTAGTTTTCAGACTGTCTTGGATTTTTCAGAAAGAGAATCATATATGTAGCAGCAATGTTTATTTTCCTTTCCAAATCTCATACTTCTTTACTCTTGAATAGAAGAATAAAGACAATGGGATCTTGTTTCTAATGTAAAGAGTGTGCATTTAATGCATCATTTGAAAGTTTCTTTTGTTACTAGTTGAAACGTTGACATACATAGAGCCATTGAAAAATGGAGTCTGGGAAGCCACTGCAGAAAACCTACTTTGTTATCTGTGTAAAATGGGATAGACCCTAGGTCTCAGCAAAACTATCCACATCCTAAGAAACCATCTAACAAGAATATTCTGTTTGGAAGTTCTGACAAAAGTTGCCTATTATCCATTTTTACCTTGTGATTGTCCACCGGAGCATTTTATCATGTGACTCTTTCACCAGATCATACTTTACTTTCTTAAAAATACCATTGAGGCCCTCCCTGGTGGTGCAGCGGGTTAAAGCACTGCACTAAGAAGCTGAAACCACTTCCGCATGAGTTCGATTCCCTCCTGCCCCGGAGGTGACATCATGGTGTGGCAGACCCCTCCTGGCCCGCCCGCTGCTCCCCTCAGCAGTGTACTTCGTCGATCTGCCTGTTCTGCTCCCCACTCTGTCTCGGGCTCGCTGCCCTTGAGCCTCTGGCCTGTACCCCAGTTCTGTATGAATAAATAAATCTTTTTTTTTTTTTAAAAAATACCACTGACTTGTCTCTCTTTGGTGTCTCTTGCAGAGCAAGTCTCTGCTCCCTGAATTACATTCGTTGTTACCAAATAAATGCACTTTGCTTTTTTAATGACCTTCTGACTTCTTAAGTTAACATTGGGTTGGTGAATTTTCTTTTTTAAAGATTTTATTTATTTGTGCATACAGAACTGGGCTGCAGGCCAGACGTGCTGGGACAGTGAGAGGATTCACCAGAGATAGAGTGGGGAGCAGAACAGTTAGATTGATGAAGTACACAGCTGAGGGGAGCAGGGTGAGAGACAGAAGTCTGCCACGCCATGTGAGTCACCTCCCTGCCAGGCATCAAACTCGTGCTGCAGTGGCTGCAGATTGCTTCCTTGTGCTGCTCTTTAACCCATTGCACCAGCGTAGGGTCCTATGCACACGAAAATAGAAATCTTTCACACTAAAAATATGCTTTTGGCCCTCCCTGGTGGCACAGCAGGTTAAAGCACCACACTTAAGAAGATAAAAGCCACTTCTGCATGAGTTCGATTCCCGCCTGCCCTGGAGGTGACCACATGGCGCAGCAGACCTCTCTTGACCCGCCCGCTGCTCCCCTCAGCAGTGTACTTCGTCGATCTGCCTATTCTGCTCCTCACCTTGTCTCTGGTGAAGCCTCTCGCTGCCCCTGAGCCTCTGGACTGTACCCCAGTTCTGTATGCACAAATAAATCTTAAAAAAAAAATGCTTTCTTTGATTTTGTGCATGCAGATGACCAATCCCTTAGAGTATTCACCCCTTAATAGTTTGAGGTCTTGGGGTACCTTTAGTTTTTCTTGCTCACATATCAAGATAAATCATATGCGTTTTCTCTTTTATTCTATTTATGTGGTGAATATATTTATGGATTTTCTGGTGTTAAACTATTCTTGTATCTCCAAACAAGTACTAGTTGGTTATTTAAAGATAATATAGCTCCATATTTCTTTTAATATTTTGTTTAAGAATGCCATGAGATTTTTTAATTCTAATATTGTACTTTTCTAGAGCATATAAAATGAAATTGGTAGCTTTTGCTCATGTTCAATTAACTGGAAAAAATTGTATAACCTAAGATTTATCCCAGATTTTCAAAGTAAATGTGTATTGTCTTTAAATTAGAAAAAGATATACAATAATTATGAATGAGATGTTTTCACAACAGATTAAATGGATTATTTTGCCACAGTGATATTTTGTTCCCATGTGATAATTGGATTTTCTTCCTCTTGGCTTAAAAACTAAAGAGCTGACAGTTGTGAACTGGTTTGCTAAGTGATAGGAAGAAGCTTTGAAGCTTTAGGTATTTTACTTATTATATTTTTGAGGTGACACTGATTTACAACACCATGGATAATTTAGAGGTATAGAATCATATCCTTCAGGTATGTTACTATAATACATCTACCATGAAGGCATCCCTAGTCCTTCACCATGATACCTTATGCTCCTTCCCTATCTTTCTCTCCCCTCTCCCCCTCCCCTTATGATAGCCTCACTTTCTACAGTTAGATTTCCAGGATTATGATTGGCTTGGTTTTATCTGACCCTTTGATTTCTTTCTCTATATTCTACATATAAGTGACACCATTTTTTAGCTCCTGATTTATCTCACTTAGCATAATCTCTTCCATTTCATCCATACTGGCATAAGCGTCAAATGTTTATTTATTTTTGCTGAGCAGTCAGTCCATTTGTTTAAATATTACATCTTCCTAATATACTTATCTAACCTTGGCCATTTGGCTGTATCCATAGGTTGGCGATTCTGAAAGAACTGTAGTGTACATCGGAGTGTGTATGTCTCTTCAAATTAATATTTTTGCATTTTTCAAACAGGTGTTTGTGATTGGAAATACTAGATCGTATGACATATCTATTTTTAATATTTGGAGAAACTTCTGTACAGTTTCCATAGAGGCGGGGCCACTCTACATTCCCACCAGCAGTGTGGGAGGCTTCCTTTTTCTCCACATGCTCAACTACACTTGTTGTTTCTCTTCTGTTTGATACGGGCTGTCTTCTCAAGTGTGGGATAGTATCTCATTGGGATTTTGATTTGCATTTCCCTGGTGATAAGTGATGATTTTTTCTTGTGCTTTTTGGCCATCTGCATGTCTTCATTGGAGAAGAGTCTATCTAGCTTTGATGACTATTTTTATTTTTTTATTTATTTTATTTTATTTATTTGTGCATACAGAACTGGGGTACAGGCCAGAGACTTGGGACTGTGAGAGGCTTCACCAGAGACAGAGTTGGGAGCAGAACAGGCAGATTCACGAAGTACACTGCTGAGGGGAGCAGCGGGCCGGTCAGGAGAGGTCTGCCACGCCATGTGGTCACCTCCGGGTCAGGCGGGAATCAAACTCATGCGGAAGTGGCTTTGGCTTCTCAGTGCAGTGCTTTAACCCGCTGCGCCACCAGGGAGGGCCCAGACCATTTTTATTATTAATTTTGTTGAGTTGTATTAGTTTTTTGTACTTCTTGGGTACTAGTTCCTTATCAGATGTATGATGTCCAAATATTTTCTTCAATTCAGTAGTGTCTTTTTATTTCAGTGACAATTTCTTCTGCCATGCAGAAGTTTTTTCATGTGAAGTAGAAACAGTTGTTTATCTCTTTTGTTTTTCTTACTGTTGATGATGAATCCACCAAAGGTGTTACTGAAACCTATCTTGTGGAGTATTTGCTATGTTTTCTTCTATGTATTTTATGGTTTCAGGTTTACCTCCAAATCTTTTCTCCATTTTGAGTTAATTTGTGTTATGCTGTGAGATGGCGGTCTAGATCCTTTCTTTTGAATGACTATCCAGTTTTCTCAGTAACATTTATTGGAGAGGCGTTTCTTTTCCTGTGTATGATCTTGACTCTTTTGTGACAGATTAACTGCTCATATGTGAGTGGCTTTATTTCGGAGCTGTCAGTTCTATTTTATGGGTCTGTGTGTCAGCTTTTGTTTCAGCACCATCCTGAATGATGTCTGGGAATGTGGTACCACTGTTTCACCTGAGGTATCTTAATTTGTAAGGATTTATAGTGAAGAAAATAGTGGACAAATAGTGGCAGTAATACTTGCTGTATATTGCTAACTTGTCACCATTTCTCTTTATGTCTTTGTAATAATAACCTTATTCTTCATTTACTATAGTCTCCCATTTTAGCCTCTACCTAGCCCATATCAATAGTTCACTGTTGCAGTTACATGCCCTAGGTCCATTTGAGTAGTTCTTTCTTTTGCAACTCCCCTTTAAAAATCTATCACTTTTACCTTTAAATGTTATAGTTCATTTATTTTGATTTTTAATGGGATTTCTCTAAATAAGAAAAGCCATCTGCCTTGGTTTTAGGATTATGGTGTCTTTAATTATAGTGGAGATTTCATATTTTATTTATAGTAGACCTGAATTAATTCAGTCTTAACTTGCATTTCCTATGTGCTCTTGTCCTAGCAATAGGGGTACAGCAAAGGACACTATGGCTCTTGCCATTCCCTAGCTCTCAATGGAGACTGTAGTACAGGGGATAAGAGAATGGCATCGAAATGTAAAGAATGTGTTGAGAGGTCTGTCTTTAGAGGTTTAAATACCTGCTGTATAGTTTATCAACTTGTTACTTGACTTATCAATATTTCTATAAAGTAGAAATCATGACACTTTTTTCTGTCACTCTATTTTCTTATAATTTCCCTTATTCTTCAATGAACTTTTCACTTCTAAGACATTATAGTTTAGTTTTAGGTTTTTTTTTTATTCACAATAAAGTGAAATCCTGGGGGGCAATCACATTTTCTGGCTTATGCTTTTCTAACATCTAGTATCGAGCATGTTATATAATAGCTCCAGACAATGCTGTTTTTCTCCTATGGGCATTCTTCCTACTTATGTTCACATATCTCATTCTCATGCTTAATTGTCTTCTCAAGTATCACCTCAATAATAGAGTCTTTGCAAGAAAACCTCCTTCATAAAACAGCTTCTTTCCCTTTTTACTATTCTATTCTGTTTTTCTTCATAACAGTATGGTTTTTCCTCCCTCCCTCCCTCCCTCCCTTCTACTTTCTTCCTATCCTTCTATATATCATCTTATCATCTAATTTTTTTCTTTGTATTTTTTCATATAATTGTTGACTGTATTAATAAATAGGTAAAAAATTATTTTATAGGGTCACTATTAAAATAATTCAAGTGTTGCACTTCTATTGTGACTGATGCATGTAGACAATAAATGTTATCCACAATATGATGTATCCAGAATTTCTAATTTCTACAACATTTGCAAAATTAAGAATTACTATTTTGTAAAAGAGAAAAATGAGAGCCAACATGTTATCAAACTATGAAGAGGCTAACCTTTGATCTGATTTTTAATTTTTTAAGTTTGCTTGTCATACGCTGGGGGAAAAAGTTTCATAGAAGAGGGAACACCAGGAAAAGTGACATGAGTTATTGTCAGATGCACTTGTGGGAATTAGCTCCCAACTACGAAGAACATCAGCAAAGTATAACTGGGGATGCTCCAGCTGCCAACTTTGTGAGTAGAATACATGTAAGATACCTGTGCTGTCAGAATGGTATCAGTTATCACCTCTGGCCATAAAATCCTTAATTAAGGCTAATGTCTAAAGTAGCTCTTCAGATGCAGTAGCTGCATTACAGCTATTCAGCAGTATAAATGGATTGTGACTTCTATGTTGGGCTGCCCTGCTGTGGAACATAGCCTTCATTGTAGAAAGTTCTATTGGACAGCATTGTTATAATGGCCAGCTCAGGAATAGGTAGAGGACTCGAGCAAAACATTTACCAAGAAGAAAAGTAAAAAGACCTTAAAGTTTCCCAAATTACAAATGATTTAAAAAGCAGAGTAGGAAACAGTTACTGGAAATTTTAATCTAATCAAGCTTTCAAGGCTGGTAAGTCTTTTGTTTTTCTTTGTAGATGAAAACTTCAGTTTATTTGACTTGGGTAGGAATACAAAGCTAAAGGCTTTAGGACTCTTGTGAAATCACTCTATGACTATAGATTAAAAATCACCTAATACACTCCTCCTATCCCCAATTAGCTTGGCATTCTAAGCACACAGTCAAACTTGGGATTGTCAGTCTGATCTTTGTTCTGAAATAGACTGATCCCTTAATATCACTCAACTGTCCTCTTCATTACTGCAGAAGTTTACCTAATACTATCTACTGATATGATCATCCTCATCTTTGCGTATCCTGACTCATCTCACTTATAAAAACTTTACATGAATCACCAAAATATCCTCTGTGGCTGGCTTCATTACTGCAGATACAGAAATAAGAGTGCAGACTGATTTGTTCATTATCATATAATCAGGAGATGACAGAGTTAGGATGCAGTCTCAGATTTCTGACCCAAAGTCAAGCACTCCTCAAATCACTTTTATGGTAAAGATACCTCTCTTTAGCTAGGACAAAATTAATTTAAAACTCTTCAGACTAAAGTGACAAAAGTTCAGATGACAGAACTTAGTGATGTGACTGTTTGGGAGCAAGAGGTTGATCTGAAAGTCATTGGATATCACCTACATCTCTTCCTTAGAGTATTAAGAGTGGCATGATAAAAACAATCTGCTGAAACTTGTAATTAACTTGATTTGTTCTACTGAGGAGCAGGTGTGTGAGAGATTATGTTTGATGTGGGGAGTCTGATGAAGTATAATAGGTGATGACCCTTTTTAAAAACTCATTTATTAAAACTCATAATTAAAAAATTGAGGCAACATTAGTTTACAACACTATAGGTTTCAGGTATACAGTTTCTCTTCTCAACACCTGTATATATCATACTCCACCCACCACAAATGTCTAGACACCACCCCCCACCAACCATTCAGCATCTAACTTCCTTCTCCCCCCAACCTTTTTCCATCTGGTATTCACCATCTGTTCTCAATGCCTAAGCATTTGTGTTTATTTTTGCTTTGTTTGTTCATTTGCTTTCCCCCCATACATAGCCCACAATCAGAGAAAGCATACAGTGTTCATCTTTTTCCTTCTGACTTATGGCACTCTGTACTTCAAGCAATGTTACTTCAAGCTCTTTCTATGTTGTTACAAGTGGCATTGTGTCATCTTTTTCACGACCAAGTAGTATTTCATTGTTTTTATATAGCAAGTCTTTATTCATCTATCTATTGTCATTAGACACTTGGCTTGTTTCCAAACTTGGCTATTGTGAATAATAATGCTGCAGTGAATATGGGGGTTCAAATATCTTTTGAATTCAGTGTTTTTATGATCTTTGGGTAGATAATCAGATGAGTTACAACTGGATCTTTTAATATATTTTTAAAATATTTTGAGGAACCTTCATATTATTTTCCATAGGGACTGTATCAAATTACACTTTCACCAACACTGCACAACAGTCTGGTTTTCCCCCACATCCTTGACAACACTTATTATTTTTTTACTTTTTACTTTTTTATAATAATCATTTTAGTGGATGTCAGGTGAAATCTAATTGTGGTTTTGATTAGTCTACCCATAATAATAAGTGATGTTAAACACTTTTTCATATGTCATCTTTATAATCTGTACATCATCTTTCATGAAATGCCTATTTAGAGACTCTATCCATTTTTAATTAGATTGTGAATCTGTCTGTCTGTCCATCGATTGATTGATCTGTTTGTGGTTGAGTTGTTCATATATTTGGATATTAATCCTTTGCTGGTATGTGGATTGAAAATATCTTCTCCCACTCAGTAGGTTGCTTTTAGTTTTTAATGATGGTTTCTCTTGCTGTGCAGAGGGTTTTTTTTTTTTTTTATATAGTCCCATTTGTTAATATGCCCTTGTTTCTCTTGAGACAGATCTACAAAGGCATCACTAAGCTCTCTGTCACAGAACTTATAACCTATTTTTTTCGATGCATTTCATTATTTGAGGTCTTATGTTCAAGTCTTTAATCCATTTGAGTTAATTTTAGTATACAATGTAAGATATTGGTCAGATTTAATTTTTTTTTTAAGATTTATTTATTTGTACATACAGAACTCTGGTTCTGGCCAGAGGCTCAGGGACGGCGAGAGGCTTCACCAGAGACAGAATGGGGAACAGAATAGGCAGATCGATGAAGTACACTGCTGAGGGGAGCAGCGGGCGGGTCAGGAAAGATCTGCCACACCATGTGGTCACCTCCAGGGAAGGTGGGAATCGAACTCATGCGGAAGTGGCTTTAGTTTCTCAGTGCTGTGCTTTAACCTGCTGCGCCACCAGGGAGGGCCCAGATTTAATTATTTTTTATGTATTTATCCAGTTTTTCCAGTACTATTGAGGAGGCTTTTTTTTTTTTTTTAAAGATTTATTTACTTATGCATACAGGGTGCAGGTGAGGTGAGAGGATTTACCAGAGACAGAGTAGGGAGCAGAACAGGTAGACTGACAAAGTACATTGCTGAGGGGAGCAGTGGGAGAGGCAGGAGAGGCTGTGGTGCCATGTTAGCACCTCCCTGGCTGGGGATCGAACTTGTGGTGAAGCAGTTTTGTCTGTCTTCACGGTGCTGAGCTTTAACCCATTGCACCACCATGGAGGGCTCTGAGGAGACTTTCTACATGAGATGGTCTTGACTCTTGTCATAAATTAGATATCCAGATATGTAAGGCTTATTTTGAGTCTCTTGATTCTATTCCACTGATCTATGTGTCTCTTTTTATTTGTAAGTGATTTTATATCACTGTTATGCTGGTCTTATAAAAGGAGTTAGGAAGCCTTCCTTCTTTTTCAATTTTTTTGGAAGAGTTAAGGAGTGGGTATTAGATTTTCTTTGAGTGTTTGGTGGAATTAGCCAGGTATGCTATCTTGTCCTGGACTTTTGTTTTTGGGAAGGTTTTCAATTACTGTTAAGATTTCACTAGTTGTGATTGGTGTGTTGGATTTTCTGATTACTCAGTTTTGGGGTATTGTACAATTCAAGGAATTATTCATTTCCTCTATTAATTTGGCCTTAACGTTAAAAAAATTGTATTTCTTTGTCTTTAGTTGAATTTTTGACAAAAGTAATGTAGAGGGTCATGTACAACAGTAAAAATAACAGATGACTTAAAATAATAATAATATTCTAGGGATTTCCAGAAGTTAAGGATATAACTTGACTGGCTGTGACTTTTTAGTGGATTGGATTGATTATTTTCTCAATGTCTGCTTTAACTAATTCAACATGGCAACTTGTTACTATAAACATGACATGCTTTAGCTACTAGTAATCAATTCATGTCTATTCTCAGTACATAAAGAAGGCTGTCATAAACCAATAGTTATTATTTTTCACTTATTTAAACTTTATTTCCTTTTATATACCTAAGCAAAATCAATAAAATGCTTTCATAAATATGAGTTCATTTCCCCGCTCCTATACACATTCCAGTTTCTAAGGGCTTTCTGATTTACAGGCTCTCAAAAATCTTTTGCTTTCCAATTTGAACTTAAGTAATTAAATTCCTAATTTGGAACTTAAACTTGAAAACTTGTGTGTTTGGTTTGGCATTATTTGGACATTTTATTTTAAATGAGATCATGTAGCTTTGGTAATAGGTGATCATGGAAGTATTTGCTGAGCAGCATCTTTGTAACTTTGAGGATGCTGGAAGACAACTTGACAGTTGATTATGATTATGATTCTCCTTGACAGTCACTTTAACTACTGTTAGGTACTGGCTGTACCAGTTCCAATTAAAACAACTGAACTCTAAACCATTATTTTTTCTGATTAAGAATTTTATTTATATGTTTAGGAGCACAGAGGTACAACCTGTTAACAGCTGTAAATTTGGTTGATTAAGCTATGTGTAGACAAATTTACTAGGGAGAACTGGTCCCTAAAATTCCAGTTCACTTACATATGAAAGTAGTCTGGCATTTCTTAGCCATTTCCATCATTTCCTGCCAAAAAAATAAATATTTTCTTGCAAAATATGAACACTAAGGGTTAGAAGTGTTTAGTGCTTTATCAATTACACTAGGCTGTCATGAATCTCAGTAAACAAACATGGTTTTATCTGTGTAGATGCCTAGAGAGGCACATAGACCCTAGAGAGATCATTTATTTCAGACAGTATTCCTGAACTTCTCAAAGTAGGTGAATGTCAATTTTGAGTAAACATAGTGGAAATTATAGATGTTTGGGTCTCCATTTTTACTTAACAACAGTTGAGGCAACCTTGCACTTTTAGCTGATTATGACAGAACCAGATATGATGTTTTCTTAATTTAGTATAACTTTATGTGCAGTTAATACTTATCACAAATATTAGTTTATTATTTTAAACTTGAAATAGTCAACATTCCCTAGAGTAGCCTGTTAACCCACAGCACATCTTTGTAGTACCTGTAAGGTAAGTGTGGTTTAGTATTTTTAGAGGATTATAACAAAAATCAAAGAACTTGAAATAAACACTACATATAATGTTCAAAGACTAAAATTTTTATTATTTGACAGTTTAAGAAAACATTTTCCAACCATGGTCTGTATTAGTAATAGTCATGTGGATGATTGATTACAAGGATCCAAAGAGTACCAGAGTACCATTTAATCACCAAAGATGAAAATATATATTTAATATTTAGGTATCTTGTTTTTTTTTTTGTATGTTATATATAAAATAGAGGCAATACTTTTATTCTTCTAGACTGTTAGAAACTTTAAGTTAGATCTTTTTAGTGACCTGCAGATGGAAGACAAGAACTATTAGCTGTTGCTGTTCTAAATTGGATGCCTTACAGTATTTTGCTTTGTTTTATGAACTTCTCTTCCATTTTATCTCTTAGTTACATTTTGGAAGCGACTTTAAAATTTTAATTTGAGTGAAATGCAAGTCTTAAGTGTGGCAGTTTTATTATTACTGTTGTATTTGTGTGTAACAAATTTCCCCAAAATTTAGTGGCATAAAGAATCAGTTATTCTCGTAGATTTTCTTTTTTCCACAATGTCTGAGGCTAGAAAACTTATAGACTAGGAGCTGAAGTCTTATTTATTTACATGCCTGGCAGTTGTTGCTGGCTCTTAGCAGGAGGACTCCATTTCCTCTCCACATATGACTCTTTATGTGATCTTTCCAAATGCACTGGGCTTCTTCAGTGAGTTGTCTGGATTCCCAAGATCATACATTCCAAGAGGAGTTAGACAGAAGTTGTCTGTTTTCTGTGAGATAGCCTTGGACATCACAGAGCATCACTTCTGGCCTGCTCTGTTGTCGGAATGCTTTCTAGTTCACTTAAGTTCAAATAGGGAAAATTGGATTACATGTTCTGATGGGGACTGCCAGGGCTCTGGAACAGCATTACTACTAGGAAATATGACTGAATACATACTTTGGAAATGTAATTTACCACAAATATAGCACTTTATTTAATCATTTTTATAGCACTTAATCTATATGTAAGTACCATTTTAAGTACTTTAGGAATATTAAGAGTTACCTTAAAGTTTTATGCATGAGTAAATGGAATGAGAATATTGGATTAACTGTAATACAACTTTTTCAAACCTTGATAGATAGCAAAGAAGGTAGAGTGATTTTTTTTGTGTGTGTTTGTTTTGCATAGTGTTATTTATTTAAACATTTAAAGGTATTCCAAATGCATATTTCTATTTCTTGTATTTAGGATGGACTTAAGAGAGTACTGTTTCTAATAAGTAATTTTTTAAATGAATAAAATACTCAGGTCTCCAAGATTCCATCTGTGTGTTGGGGTTTGGTAAATAAGTCAGAATTTTTTCATAAAGCAGTGTCCAAATGAATTAGTTATGAATAATGTCCACTGAATAACTTTTAGGTTAATGTACCAAACTTGACTGATAAATTGATTTGGTATAGCCTTTTTGAAAATAAATGGAATATCTTGGTCTTATCCAATGACTTATCTTTTTTTTCTTTTATTGGTATTGACATCATAAGCCTTTATTGGTAGGCTCTTTTCATCCCTATTGCCATAAAGGTATTTTGCTTTCCCCTCCCTTTTTTTTTCCTTTCTTTTTTCAGTGACTGTGAATAATATTTGCTGGACATATCTCAAGGCCTGTTTCCTCTTATAGCACCTGTTAATTCTGTCTGAGAGTTAGCTGTTTCTGACTAAGTTGCTTAGACTTGGTGCTTTTTTTTTTTTTTTGAAGATTTATTTATTTATTCATACAGAACTGAGATACAAGCCAGAGGTGCAGGGGTGGTGAGAGGTTTCACCAAAGACAGAGTGGGGAGCAGAACAGGCCAATCGACAAAGTACACTGCTGAGGGGAGCAGCGGGCAGGTCAGGAGAGGTCTGCTGCACCATGTGGATCACCTCCTAGGCAGGTGGGGATCAAACTCTTGCTGAAGTGGCTTTAGCTTCTTATTGCTGTGCTTTAAACTGCTGGGCCACCAGGGAGGGCCCTCAAGGAAATTTTAATTACTGAAACAACCATTAAAGGTATTTGGTTTTCTCTGAACCAAAATAGTTTAGAGAAGTAGGCCACCATTAGATTGTAAAGGAGCCTTGCAAAGGAACAGAAAAGAAGCAAATAAAGATTAGGGAATGAAGTAATGACTCAATGCAGCAGTTTTTCAGAAGTTTTAAATGACTGACAAGAATTCAAATGGGAAGATGGTTGAGAATTGGTCATGTTTTCTTATTTACCAATTTCTGTTGGTATGCTTTTTACATTCTCTGTGGCTAACACTAAGAGGACCAAATCTAAGAGATAACTATCCCCTGAGCTACTGTCCCCCTCACAGCACCTGAGAAGGTGCTCCTCATTTTCCACTTAGATGATGGTCATCCTCCTAAGTCCCACCTCCCCCTACTGCTTTCAGACTCTCATTTCTTCACCTGCTGTAAAATCCTCTATTCCTCTAGGATACTTTTGCTATGTAACTAAATCAGCTGTTGGAAGGAAAATGATTTAAAGGTAATTGTTAATATAATTAGTGAAGATTAGGTTGATTGTATGTGACAACAAAAGAGATGTCTGTCTTATCTCTCCCTATATTGTCGTATGTTGCCTCCCATTTTAGATGGTGGCCAAAGGTGCAACCTAGTCAATGTTAGAGCTAGAAGAAGGAGAGAAGAATAATACTGTGTCCCTTCTGTTTAAAGACACTTCTGGGAAGTATGCATATGTACATAGTGCTTCTTTGGTCAATATGTATTTAATTACGTGGTCACAACTAACTTTCAAGAGTGACGTCTAGACAATACTCTCTTTTGGTTGGGCATCAAAGAACCTGTCTAGGAATTGGAGTTTATACTTCTATATAAGAGAAAGAAATGGGCAATGGAGGGCAGTGAACTATGAATGGTATAGTATTCATTTTTATTTTTTAGTGTTACAATATATATTAGTGAATTGGTAACATATTGGCCTTTTAAAAAATTCTAAAATAAATGGGAATTTTGAGTTAAGTTTACTCATGGAGTGTGTTCTAATTCGTTCAGATCCAAACAAGATAATTAGCTTGACCCCTAGTTTTTCTTCTGCCTTCTTAATGTTTGCACTTTCTGTGTCTTCAAGGAAATAATTTAAAATTATTTAAACAATTGCAGTAAAATGCAGCTCTTTTTAGAAAAAGTCATAATGTCTAGAGGACTAAAGAAAAGAAAAACCACTTATATCATTAATCTTTTTGGTGTGTATTTACTCAGACATTTTGTGTGTTCACATGTAAAAATTCATCAATTTCCAGCAATGGCACAGAATTTAAATTTCAGGAGATCAAAAAATTTTGGAGGTGTGGAGATGATTGTACAACTGTGTGAATGTAGTTAAAACACTGAACTGTCTACTTGAAAATGGTTAAAATGGTAAATTTTATACTTTGTATATTTTATCATAGCAAAAAGAATATTGTTTACAAAAGTGAGGTCATATTCAATGTATTATTTTATAGCCTGCTTTTAAAACTCAACAATGAAGAGAGAACACCTTTCCACATAAATAAATACATTTTTGCACTATGACTTTTGTGGCTGAACATTTATTTTATCCTTTGGATGTGCCACCTTTTATTGAGGAAAGCATTTAAGCAAATAAAAGAGAGCTAGCCCTTTCCTTTTTAAGTGGATTCACAGAGAGCTTTGTGATCCATGGCAGAGAACGTGGGGAAATAACCAGATGGTGGAAACTGAAACCCCCCTGGGTCCCTAAACTGTGTCTGCCTTGTTCAAATGACTTTCTAAATAAACTGCTTTACTGTTCTGATGTCAACATGGCAACTTTGCTTTTTTTTTCCAAGTAAAAATTTTTTTTGTTTGTCTGAAAGGATGTTTATTCCAGACTACTGGTTCTCTTGGTTTTTTTCCCAACCAAGTTAATGTCCTATTAGAGGAATTGGGGCAAAAGAGAAGCATAAATTGAGAACATCACACTTTGAGAACTGGTTCCTTTCACACGGGAATCAGCATGATGGCAGCATGTCAGACATGTCACCCCTCTCAGGACGGTTCCCTCTTGGCTGGAGGTCTGGCTCTCCCCTGAGATGCTGTTACTCCTACAGTCCTTCTGAGGGCACCCACGCCATTTTGCTGTACCTTCATTACCCAAGATTATCGTCCTCTTAAGTCCCACCAGACCATAATTAGGCCATCATTTTTTTTTTTCTCTTGCTGGAAAATCCTCTGCTATGTTGAGACTACTTTTGCTACCTAACTAAATCAACTATTATTTCTTTTCTGTTCTGTCATTGTTCTCCAACTTGTTCCCCCCCATTTCTCTCTTTGTGTTCTTATACTTGGACTGCTATTTGTCGCAGTATTCTCACAGAACCCTTATCTCTGTTTTTATTTTTATTTTAATTTTTTAAAAAAGATTTATTTATTTGTGCATACAGAACTGGAGTACAGGCCAGAGTCTCTGACTTCACCAGAGACAGAGTCGGGAGCAGAACAGGCAGATCGACGAAGTACACTGCTGAGGAGAGCAGCGGGCGGGTCAGGAGAGGTCTGCCACGCCATGTGGTCGCCTCCGGGGCAGGCGGGAATTGAACTTATGCGGAAGTGGTTTCAGCTTCTTAGTGCAGTGCTTTAACCCGCTGCGCCACCAGGGAGGGCCAATCTCTGTTTTTTAAAACACATCGTTGTGTGTGTTTTAAAAATCCTGTTGCTATTACTTTTAAATAAGCTACTCCAGGAAAATGGGGTTAGAGGAAGAGTGAGATGAGGAAGGGAAGCCTCAGTTCTTTCAAAAATTTAGATATTCTTCTTTGTTGCTACTTTTGACCCAGTTTTCACCTCTCTTTTGAAATTTGGATGCTTTCCTTGCTGGCTATAATTTATTTATCTTGCCAGCTTACACACCCAATCTTCAGCTTTATGAATGTTTGCAATTATATAGTGCAAGTTCTACCCTGTCCTTTCTATTCATTTTAGATTATGAGGACTGTAATGCTAACTTTTCACTGATCAACTTACGAGAACTCTTTCTCCCCATTTTCACCTTGCCTGGTGAATTTGCAATTGTGGGTGGGTGAGCTTTGTCTGTAGTTGGCACCTAGACTGCTGAGTTCAGTCGGAAAAAAAATAGAGCACGGAAGATTAATGTCGCTATAAATATATGGGAACCCAACTCTTCTGTCCTTCCAGCATTATCCAGACATCTTGTTGCAGTCCCTAAATATCTCTTCCGTTTTCCATGACAATGTGCTTCACATGGGATTCTTGCTCTAGTCTCTGCTTATGTCCACTGCTGCACACTGACGTTGCCCTAAGCACCTCAGGTAAAGTAGTTCTCACTGAGCTGTCCCAGCCCCGTTACTCTGTTATTTTCCTTCATTACAGTGGCACAATTTGAAATTATTTTATTTTCTGTTGATTTTATGTGCGTTCCTACAGTCCCGTAAGGATGTGATCCATGTAAAGAACACATGACTAGGAACTTAACGTTTTTTTTTTTTTTTAATAAACCCACAGTGTCTAGAGTGGTACCCAATATATAATAGGCACTCAAAAATTTTTGCTTAATGAATGACTAACAACTTATTTCTTATTCTTCTCAAACATCTTAATCATTCATTCTGTCTTGATACTCAGCAAATCAAGGAAAAACAGAAATCTTTAGATGAAAAGAAAGCTCCTTCCTCATCTGCCATAAAAGTATAAACTTTCCTGTGTGGTTATTTTTTCTCTGTCCCTTTTGTTATGAAAAAAGATTTTCGTTTATTTCCTAAAATCTGGGTCCTGTCCTCTTTAGCCTTAGCGGGATGTTTATTTTTTTCTAATCACGTCTCTTTCCTTAATCCTGCACATAGTCTACTGATTATGGTGTGGACTTTGTAATCAGACATAGTTGGATTCAAATTTTAAATCTTGTGACTGTGAAATCTTGGGCAAATTATGTAATGTCTCTCAGTCTCGGCTTTTCATGTTTTAGTTGGGGATAATAATACCTATGTCATCAGATTGTTGAAGATCAAGAGGGGAAATACCTGTAAATTGCTAAGCAGTACGGCTCAAACCTAGTAAGCAGTGAGCAGGGCCCCTGCGTTGTTATTACCCTCTTTTCAGTTGTAAGCTTACCTAAGTCCATCTTTAAAAACTGTTCAATGACATATTTAACACTCTCTTTGCCATCACTATTTTGCACTTTTTCCTTCCTACTCACTTTGAATCCCCTAAAGTCAGACTTCTAATCTTACTGCTTTCTCATTCATCCCTCTCCAATTCTGTTCTGCTTGTGGTGACTTCATCTCCCAGTCAAGTAGGAAACCCGGGAGACACCCTTGTCTCCTTCACCATATTCTGCCACCAAGCTAACTTCTGATGATTCTACTTCCTAAGTATTTCCTGAATTTTTCCACCTTTCTTTTTCTTCGTATGTCACCATTCCAGTATAAGGAGTTATTCTCTCTGATAGGGTTGTGTAGTCACCTTTTATTATTCCATATTCCACACTGTAGGTAGGTGATGTTCTAAGCACTATAAAGCTCGAAGTATTATTTCCCTTTCTAAACATGCCAGTGACTTAGTGCCCTTAGCACAGAGCGTTTCTTGACTGGGCCCTGCTTATCTCTTCAACTTCCTCTTGTACTTCTGTTATCTTTGTTATGAAAAAAGATTTTCTATTGATTTTTTTTTTCTATTTTATTCAGTGCTCTCTTGTCTCTGAGTTCTGCATCTTTCATCAACTCTATATTTTCTGGTCTCAATCTAAATTTTACTTCTTCTATAGGGACCTGCAGGTTTGGCGTCCTTGTTCCATGTAACTCATTATAGTGTTTGTTCCTCGTCTCATTTTTGTGCATCAGTATATTCCCTGGGACACTGCCTAACTATAGAAGACACTCAGTAAAATTTTGTTACACGTTGCTGAATAATTAATCCCGTAAGAAGAAAAGATTAGGGCTGAGAGCTGCATATGGTATTTCTGTATTTAGCTTTGAATATTTCTTTAAACATAAGTAAAAGTGGAAAATAATAAGACTGCATTTCAACACATGCTCTTATTTTTCTGTCCTCACACATTTCCTTATTTAAAAGTCTTTTAATATTTGTTTTTACTCTGCACTACAAACATCATTTTTTTTTCCCCAGTTGGATGCTTTGGGGTGTAAAATGCCACTTAACATCAACACTTACGCCAACTTTCATTCAGTCTTCCAACTATATTTGGATGACATTTCCACGGATAATTTTGTGAAGTTTTTCAACTAGACGTAGAGTTTAAATTGTGTAGTTTTGGCAGCTCTGGTCTCAGGACTGCTCTCCTGTGTCTATGCGGCATCTCATTTCACAAACCTACCCCTACAAAGGCAGCTCTTTCAGCCCTGTGTGTCTGTGCAGTTGTCTTCTTCTTTCCTTTATTATTATTATTTTTTAAAATAAATCTGTCCTTGTTGGATATAATAAGTAAATAAATGAACAAACAATCACAAAGTAAATAAGTCATGCAGTCTTCAATTTGGCATAACCTACAAGATAATGAAGTTCATTGAGCTGTCTTATTCTCCAGGAAGCGATTGATAAACAGAAAACATGAGGTGGGCAGAGGCTGTAACAGACTTTCTTGGTCCCTCAAAGTCCCTCCCAGGCTACTATACACAAGAGACTGTTCAGGGGGAACCTGTAGATGGATTAATGGTCATCTTCACAGTTACTATTGGGCTGAATCATCCCAGACAGGGAAAACTGAATGCTCTGGAAAAATCTGCTTGAATAGCACTTGCCAGCTAAGAAGCATTTTCTTCAAATTTATTTATGAAACTTTTATTATGGGAGATAGTTGATACTGATTGTTTAATTGTGTTGTTACTAAGAGAAAAGTCATTTTGTTTTCTAAATATGAGATAAAGGTGATCACTCCATACTAGTTTTCCTTTTGTTGTTAACTTGAACATTACTTGACTCTTTGACAATGTAGTTTGAGGGAGATTTTGTTCATTTTTTACTACATCTTGAATCAGAAGTATAGTTAGGAATATAGGAAAATCTTCAAATTACTGGACATTTCATCCCACTGAGTTTGTCAGAATTTTTTTCTGAATCAGAACAATTGAGAGTTTTGTTTCTAAATCAATAATGACTATTTACCTTCTTATTTCTATAACAAGAATATTAGGAAAATAGTTTATCACCAAATAGAGCCAGTGAAATTTTGGATTTTTTTGTGCACGGTTTCAGGCAGACCCAGATATCACTTCTCACCAAAAAGGTAAATGTGTTGTTTTTGAGTCCTCCAGGGGTAGGTACTCTAGGCAGTAAGGAAAAATTTCCTGAGGGAGGAGGAAAAAGCCATTTTGTTTTTTCCCCAGATTCTCTTCTGGCAGTGTCTGCCTGCAGAGAAAACGGAAGACTCATCTGAAGTGAGGGTTCTGCAGGTGGCTGATTAGACAAGTTTCTAGGTCTGAGGTGAGGTACCACCATGGACCTTGGACTTCCAGCTGAAGCAAAAAAAGGATCTGACTGAATGGAATGTCCGTTAAGCCTCCAAAGTGAAGAGTGTTCTAAGTCTACACTGCTTCCTGCCTGCAGTGTGAGCTCTGGCTCAGCTGAACTCTGATAATGTAATTATTTAATTCTTTTTCTTTATATAAATTAAATTGTGGCAAGTTTATACTCAGGGATTTCATAGTTTAATCTCTTACTGCCAGAGTCTGCTTTTTTCCTTTTACTTTTCTTCTACTTTTTAAAGATTAATTAAGGTTTGTCGGGTTTTAATTATTTGCACGTGAACTATTTTTATTTTATATAATGCTGAGCTACACTGAATATATCAACTAATACAAAGAAAAATAATTCAGATCTTTAAAAAGTGAAGATTTTCTCACAAATTCATAGGTAGTGAGTTACATTCTTGGGTGGGATATGAAAACAAAATATATCATTAACCTTCCCTGGTTGACTAATATATAAGAAGGCTCAGTCCATTATTGTTTTACAACTAAAGTAGTCCAGAAGTACATTTTGCCGCCACTTATTTCAATGGGAAAACTCACCAAGAGTTAAGGAACAACAGTCGGAACAGGTTCCTCAGTTCCCATTTCCTTAAGCTTGATTATAGCAGGAAGAGTTGGGGCAGCAGGAGCTGCTGGGCCTGTGGTAGATGCTGTGTGGGCCTTTCTCTGACAGTATGGAAAACACTGTACCCCAGGGAGAGGCCCCATGGCACACTGGAAAGAATACAGATCTCTGAAGCAAGATGGACTTGGGCTCAAGCCTCGCCCTGCATTTTACTTTAGTCTTAAGCAAACCACATTTTCTAGTGCTCACAGAGGTTAAATGAGTTTGGAATTGAGAGGGAGGCAAACATGACATATTATGATCTGATTCATTTGGTGGAGCTATGCTTCCTGTTTTACACATAAAAAGATAGACACAATCTTCAAAGTTCTATTACTATTGTTGCTCTATTGTTTCTGACCTTGATATCAATTTATTAATAACATGGACTAAGATTTATAATGAAACAGTGCCACATTCAGGTATCCTTAGAGCACAAAAAAGATACTAGAATTAGTTAAAACTAGAAGTTAAAAGTGATATATCATGCGTTCCTACAAGATGATGAATAAAGTTTGGTTATATGGTAGATTTCAAGACCTAAAGATTACGATTGTGGCAGTGGAACAAAAATTATGTCAAGATATAGAAGCTTTGCTAAGATTGTTTTATTTTCTGTTATTTTCTCCTTTGCTACTCTGTGATTTCAAATGTTGATTTGTTGTCATTTAGTATATTTGTACGTCTCTGACATTTGATATGCGTAGGTATTGTGAATTGAACACAGAGATGAAAGGAAGCTGTTTTCTTCATTGTGTGTCCTATAGCTGAAAATTAGAAATTATATACATTAAAGACTTAAGAGCTTTCAGAGAGAAGATTCAATTGAAACCATTGTGCCCCATTCCTTAATAACTTAAATGCATATACTGGCATATATCCAAGAAACTAAGGTTCAATTAAGTGTAGTTGTTACATCTTACAAAATCATTTTCCCACCAAGAAATCCTGGCAACCGCATTGATGACTTCTTGTGAAGGAGGCAGGAGGGACTACACAGAGGTCTAAAATCTTTTTGTATTAAAATTAACTTTTCAGTGTCTCATTTTTTTTTTTTAAATGTCAGGAAAAACCAGACCTGAAATTCATGTACCCTGATTTTTCCTTTGGTTTTCCAATCCTGGATCTTGTGACACTTTCTTTTACCTGCTCAGAGGCTATCATTTGTAGGATGCAATAAATGCATGTTTTAGCAGTGGGGGACACTGGGTATGGTCCAGATAGCAGTTTAATTTCAAAGACCATTTTTTTTTAAAAAAAGATTTATTTATTTATGCATACAGAACTGGGGTACAGGCCAGAGCTTCACCAGAGACAGAGTGGGGAGCAGAACAGGCAGATCGATGAAGCACACTGCTGAGGGGAGCAGCGGGCGGGTCAGGAGAGGTCTGCCATGCCATGTGGACACCCCCGGGGCAGGTGGGGATCGAACTCATGCAGAAGTGGCTTTAGTTTCTTAGTTCTGTGCTTTAACCTGCTGCGCCACCAGGGAGGGCATGCCCTTTTTCTTTAACTTGAAAATTATTGGCAAATGAAATATATTTTCCAGTTGCCTTAACTCAGGAATTTAAATTGTTATATATTAAATTTCTTAAAAACAAAATGGTTTCCTTTATAATTAATATTTTCAAAATTATTTTTAAACTATATATTTATTTTGAATATCACTCAATTGTTACCTGATTTACTCCTTTTTTTTTTTAGTATCCATACAAGTCTGTTTGGAATTTTTACCACAAGACAGAAATTGTTTTTCTGCTTTCCTTTTCTTTAAAGGCAGCTTCTCAAATTAACCTGCATGTCTGAACCTGTGTCCTAATTCAGAAGGAACGGAGGAAACCATTGCAACAACCTTTTTGTAAAGCTAGGTTAACACCATTGTCCTCCTGATCTCTTAAATATTGCAATTTTTGTAAATTCTTCCATGTGTCTCCATTTTTTCCACTTTCTGAACAAATTTCACTGTGCTTTTCTCTGTTGTGTATGTCCACATATTTTGCAGTCTGATAACACTTGACAGTTCTTCATTTTTCCATATGTTCCGTCCTATAGAGATAAACAGTGCTGATGCTATACATTCCTGTCAGCTCTGAAGACTTACCTTTGAAATAAAAAAGTCCATAGGATAGTACAGTTTTTTTTTTTTTTTAAGATTTTATTTATTTATGCTTCCAGAACTGGGGTACAGGCCAGAAGTACAGGGGTGGTAAGAGGATTCACCAGTGCCAAAGTGGGGAGCAGAACAGGAGGATCGATGAACTACACTGCTGAAGGGAGCAGCAGGCGAGACAGGAGAGGTCTGCTGCGCCATGTGGGTCAGCTCCCTGGCCTGGGATTGAACGCATGCTGATATGGCTGCAGCTAGCTTCCAGTACTGTGCTTTAACCAGCTGAGCCACCAGGCAGGGCCCTAATACAGTTGTTTTTGAAAGTCATTTACATAAGTATATTTTCTGTGAAGGGGCTATTTGTTGAATTTTTGCCCTTTTGCTATTAACTTGGTAGTTGAACTTCTCAAAAGACTTGAGAGCAACGTCACCGCTTCTAAGTTTTTCAAAGATGTGCCAGAGCAGTACAGACCTAGTTAATATTATAAATGGCCATTTTTTTTAAAGATTTATTTACTTGTGCATACAGAACTGGGGTACAGATCAGAGGCTCAGGGGCGGCAAGAGGCTTCACCAGAGACAGAGTGGGGAGCAGAACAGGCAGATCAACGACGTATACTGCTGAGGGGAGCAGCGGGCCGGTCAGGAGAGGTCTGCCACGCCATGTGGTCACCTCCGGGTCAGGCGGGAATCGAACTCATGCGGAAGTGGCTTTAGATTCTCAGTGCTGTGCTTTAACCCGCTGCGCCACCAGGGAGGGCCATAAATGGCCATTTTATGGAGTAAGTTCTCTCATTTTCTTAATTTACTTTGACTAGAAAGATTAGTGAAATCAAGCTTAAATTCTCTTATAATTTCCTTTATTTTTTATTTGTTAGAAAGTTGGTATTGACATGTAATGATTACATCTAAAACATTTATAGTGTAGTGGTTGTTATAGAAGGAATCTTATGATCTCACTTATCAGCAGCTATTTTTAATTTTGATTCCCTTAGGAAATCAATTCTTTTTGACTAGTTTTGTGAAAATTGAGGCAAAGATCTTTATATTTAGCTTGATATCTCTCTTCTTACCTAAATATCTGTTGCCTATATTTCTTTTTCCCAAGATGCAAAGGTGTTTTTATTAGTTGATTTGCTAAAGGCTTTAGTGCATGCATTTTTAATCAGTTTTTTATTATTGACTACAAAGTCGTCTATATAAAAACACAAATTCAGTATGGGTAGGATTATTTTTGTTCTTTTTGATACCTCTTTTACATACAAAGCTTATCACATTTCTCCAACAGAATTTTACTTTAGAAAACTCAAAATTGGTATGTCAGTCTGGTGGCATTAGCAGCCGTGTGTCAGATGTGTGTCATGGCCATTAGTGAGTTGGAATCAGTCTGTAGTCGTTCCCAAGAGCCATTTATTACACTGTTAGGAATTTTGTGAGCTGGGTATCATTAAAAATTAAAGTGCAAAAACTTACAATTAAAATCTGTTAAAAGCAAAAAAGTACTCTAATCTCTTCCTAATTATTTTTATTACATTTTAGTACTTCTTGTGCTCTTGTAGTCATTTGAGTCAATGTGTCTGCTTTGGAATACTGCAGAATGGGGTATATTGCTGCACAACTCTTTCAACTCTATTGACTGCTTTCATGTTGACAACTTGAAATCAGCCAACGTAGGGGCTTCCCTGGTGGCCTTGAGGGTAAAACTCAGCGCTATCACCACCGCGATGGCTTGAGTTCAATCCTGAGCCCTGGCCAGGTAGCAAAGCCACATATGTTTCGGAGCATGTTCCCCTTAGCAGTTTCAGCCAATTTGTCTGTTCTGCTTCCCACTCTGTCTCTGGTGAATCCTTTCACACTCTCTCCCTGCTGCACCTCTGGTCTACACCCCCATTCTTCAATGTAAAAATAAATAACTAAAATCTTTAAAAAAGAAATCAAAGTTGAAGTATTAACACCATGGAAATTGGGAAACATAACAAATCAGGATTTTCTGTTTGTTTTGTTAATTGTCTAAACTTAAAAAGTGAAGGAAAATTATTTGTAATGCAGATAAACTTCAACGTGTGTCATATCCATTATATTATGGCTGGCATAAAAAATTTCAGAAAATATTCTTCCAGTATTTAAAACTGTTACCTGATTCAGCAAAGGAGTGATTTCATATCACAAACATCAATGAGTGACACATTGGTCAGTGTTCACTTTCTCTTTACTTGTTAATTGAGCAAAACCATTAGCTCACTAAGAGCAGAATTGTTAAGACTGATAGATTGTGCTGAGTATATGAGACAGCACATGCTTAATACATCAGGGCGCCTTTTGTCATTCTCTTTTGAAAGTCATACTACTCACAAAATTTTGTCTCTTTTGTACTCATATGTGACTCCAGACTTCCTTTCCTTACTCTAAAGGCTATTGTTATAGGGTATGACAAATTCGTTTGTGAAGTGGTCATTCACATCCATCTCTCTTTGACCACAGATTACCTCAGAGTGGTGTTATGAAACTGTTGTGGGAAAAGAGGAACATGATAATACTGGATTTATGAAATCATAACTTTCCTTCCTTGAAGGCATAGTTCTATTATTTAGCCCACTGTTGGGAGGTAGTTTGGATTAGTTCATTTACGTCTCAAAGGGCAAACTGGTTGTATTCAGTGGAATTTGTTTTTCTAAGTCTTATGGGATAGTTTGAAGATTCAGGGTAGCATGCTTATGCAATATAGACAACAAATTGCTAGTATGAATAGCATCTGGTTAAAAAGTGTGGCTTCTAAGCCTTGAGTGACCAGAGAGTTTTAAAATACATTAATAACTATTACAAACTGCTGCTTATGCAAGAATAATCTGGTCAAGTACCTGCCATGTGAAATTTAGGAACCCTGTGTTAATTGATGTTTCCCAAACTTCAGTCAGTTGGGAATTACCATTGTTATTTTGTCATAACCTGGTGCCTCTTACTCAACGTTACTCATGTTTTTACATTGACTTTTCCTTTAAACTTGGCTTTATCCTGCTAATACCCTGAGATAGTGAGTTTAAAGTACTATTTTTTTTTCTAATGCCTATTGACATATTGCCTAGCAATTACAATTTTTTATAAGTTTGTCCCTGTCCCACCCATGGTGTGTCTAGTAGTGGTAACAACTAGGTATTGGGGAAAACCACTTTATTTATTTCTACTGTTTATGTTAACTTTATGATGTAGGCATTGCTGTCTCCACTTCAGTGAGGAAACTGAGATATTATTAGAGAAACTGAGTAAGTTGACCAAAATCCATGTTAGCCCTTTCTACTCCCAGTAGGTTTGGGGAGCAGCAGTATTAGCAGTATCATTTGGGAAAATGTTGGGAATGCAAAGCGCCATCACCACATCAGACCTAACTAATCAGAATCTATATTTTCACCCAATTTCCAGGTCATTCTCATGCATTGGAAGGTTCATGAAGCATTGTTTTCGGCCTCTCATAAGAGATTATTGAGTTGGGCATTGATTTGACTGGTCTCCTTTCTTCTCTGCAGTTATTTTCTTCATATACTGCTGCTGTAAACTACACTGTTTAAAAAACTTGGTACTGATGGGCAAGTAGGAAATAATGTTTTCAGAAAATCATCTTTTCTCAACTTTCCTTTCTTTAACTCAGATATTAAGAATAAATGGTAAGGTCAGCGTTTCATTCTTTCTCTCCTTGTTTCTTTTCCCATTATCCATAGATTAAGTTCTTGTCCTTTGTTGTGGCCTGACCCTCATTTTCCTCCTACCCCCAGTTAACCTAGGTCCTACGAACTGCCTTCAGAGTCACACTGATTTTCACTTTTTCTTGGGTATTTAAAAAAAAAATTATGCATACAGAATTGGGATATAGGCCAGAGGTGCAGGGGTAGTGAAAAGATTCAACACGGATAGAGTGGGAAACGAAACAGGCAGATTGATGAAGTACACTGCTGAGAGGAGCAGCGGGTGGGTCAGGAGAGGTCTGCCACGCCATGTGAGTCACCTCCCTAGCCTGGGATCAAACTCTTGCTGAGGTGGCTGCGACTAGCTAGATTCATAGTGCTGTGCTTTAACCCATTGCACCACCAGGGGGGGCCCTTCTTGGATATTTTTAATAGTACATATAACATCAGACTCCTGACTTCTTTCCTTCTTCTTCCAGCTCTCTGCCATTCCACTTATACTGCTTGCTTTTTGCTTTCCTAATGTGTGTACACCTCTGCATCTGTGCTGTCCTATTTGCATGCTTCTGTGCATCTCTTTCTTGCTGTTATTCTCACAATTTAAATTTAATACAGACCACATCTATAAAGACATTCCTCCGGAGGTGGATAGTGCTTGGAATTTGATGGCTAGTTCTTTGAATATCAGGATGACTGTGGCTGATGAATGGAGCTGGTTGTAGATGCTGAAGTATTCCCGTGTGTCATCATTATTTCATCAGTGTATTGTCTTTGTGGTTTCTTCATAGAATTTCCTGTGAATCCTGTGCCCGAAGGAGTCTGCAGTGTTTGTAGACACCGCACCCAGTTTGTACTGTGACAGGCCCTCTTACTTGGCATTTGTACAGTTGTTTATTCAGTCTCCAAAAAGACTAGTTATTTGAGATGAGGAGAACTGGACCTATTTATGAGGTCAGAGCTTGCCTTTTTGCTCACTGGTGGCCAGATACAGGTCATAATAGTATTTGATTTTCTTAACTCTGAATAGTATGAAAAGGGAGTTGACTTACTTGAATTATAAAGGATACTGAAAGGAAACCCTATTCATTACATTTTGTAAAGTGAGAAACAAAGAGGCACAGTTGTTCCTTACCTCAGCCATTTTAAACTGAAAGATTTATCAGCCAAGTGTAGACACACCTATCCTAACCCAGATTTTTTTGGTGTGTGGTCTGCCGCTTTGTCATCGTTAAGAACTAAATTTTTTTCTTTCTCCTTTCTGTCACATTTTTTTAGTACACACCCATCCTCCCTCCTCTTTGCTATACTTCTGTTTCCTTGAGAAAAGGAGAGTCCCTTTTAGACTGTAGAATAAATATTTCTTTGTGAAGTGTGACTTATTTATGCTTGAGGGTTTGTCAGTATACACAATAGAGAAGGTGAGGGAGGCTCCCAGGCTTGCCAAGTCAGCACTTTGTACCTGTCAAGGCCAAAAAGCATGTTAACCAGGCTGAAAAAATGTTAACAAGTCAGAACATTTTACAATTTCCATATTTATCAAACATGTCAAGGGATGGATCACAAAGCCTTCCAGGGATTAGTTACCTCTAGGACCTGAACTGTTTTATTAAGATGGAGGAAGCCAAGTTCTCAACACCCCATGATTTGCTCTAATAACCACAGAGTTAGAGTGTAGGTGATCCTTGCTGAATGAAAGGTAATCCTGAGGCTAAAATGCTCCTTGAATGGAGAAAAACACACACACAACAAAAAAACCTTCTTACAATACATGAACTGTATGTGAATCTACCTGACAGAACCTCTAGAGTTTGAAGTTTATTTATCTACAGCTTCGGTCTTAGTTTTTTGTTTGGTTGTTCTTGACCTTTGACACTTAGGGCTTAAAATATAAAACCTAAATTGAAAAAAAAAGGCAGACATTCTTAAAGAGGGGTGGCTGTTAGTTTCTGGGACTTGGCAGAGGGTGTAGCGTTATTTGTTTGGGGTTTGGCAGATCCTAAGATGCATTTTGACAAACATTTTCCTTTGAATTTTAGTACAGGAATATCTTGGGTGAAATTTAATTGCTTCATTGCTCATTCATTTGCACTATACTGATCAGAATACTATTTTTGAAAAGACATTTGACCACTGAGAAATATTAGAAACTCTAGGTTTTTTTTAAATACCAATTTTATCTTAGCTAGGGATGAAAATGGAAAACCAAGCTCTAAATATTTTAGTAAGATTTAGAATTTGTAATCTTTCAGTAGTAGTTTCCAGATTTGTCTGTATCACTTTTTCCCCAACTCTATTTTTTCTGGCTGGAGCTGCAAATCTTTAGAAAAGTTGCAAAACCATTTTGTGACTTTGAGTTAACACTTACTTGAAAATCAGTGTTGCAAAAGGGTTTTCAGCAAATAAGTAAAGAGAGCAACCCCTCAACTGGAGAAATAATTTGCAATTCAAAAACAGCAGTCAAGGAGACTAAGAATAGGGTAGATTTTTGGTTCTGAAGCCAAATTGCCAGGGACAACAAAACCCTTGAGAAGGCTAAAGTTATATAAGGTGTGATGAGGTAGCTTTTCCATTACAGTTCATAGAAAAAGTTGTAAAAGAAGGAAGCATGCTGAGACTTTACAAAGGAGGACTAAGCTATAAACTTTTAAAGAACAAGGAAAGGACAGGGCTGAATATGGTACTGAACCTCTTATTGCCCATCAAGTTGTAACAAAGCATGATGATAAAAACAGATTTCGTATTGTCTACTGCCAGCTTACTATCTTTTGGAACTGGCCCAGGACAGCAGTGTCAGCGACTTGTATGACTATTCACTGTCTTCTTGGGAAAACAGGCACACAGTATCCAGCAGGAGAAGGACTCCTTCTAAACAGATTGACATAGATGTCCTCACAAATTATTTTAAAACCATTTGGTGGGAAATGTTCAGAAATTCTAATTATGAATTCTGCAAAACAGTGTAAGAAGGACAGAGTGAGGAAGACTGTTTTATTTGCATCGGGTGATAAGCATATTATTGTTCTGTGTTGATGTTTTTTTTTTCTCTCTTAATCCATATATTCTTTTAACTGTTAAAAATGCCTAAGAAACAAGATCTGTTTTGTGTCCTTGACTTTTTACTGATTCTGGATTAGCTGGTGAAGTTATTTGATGGTCTGTAGTGATCCACACTGAGTAGGTCTAAACTTGTTTTACTTGGAGCAGCTTTTCATGTATTTCTGTAGGTAATTCTGATTATTTCTTTCAGAATTAAGAAAAAATGTTTGTTACCAGTCTTTGGTTCTAGTTACCAAAGACAATTTAGTGAAGGTAACTTTTTTATTTTTCTTCCTGCTTTTCTCTTTCTCTACCCCTCTTTTCCTGTCCTGCTGTCCTTTTCTACTGGGTGCAATCTAACTGGTTTTATCAATGACCAGTGGGAAGGACATGGTGATATCTGTGTTCTGTGCTCTGCAATCTGTGATCCAATAGACAGGATCTGTGTACATTGAGAGGAAAGGATGGATCTCATGAGTCTGATGTTTCTACTTTTTAGAAAATTGAGATGATTTATCACATTGTTAAGGGCAAATCTTAGGTTTGGATGATAGAAAATGTTGATAACTTAAAGGCAATCCTTATCTGTAAAGATGCTTTTACTACACTAGACACAGGTTGAATAGGAAATTACTACTGATTTTAATTTAGTTAAAATTTGAGTTTGAAGGATGATAATTTAATTTGTAATCCATGTTTAATAGACAATATTTTCTGCCAAAATCTATTAGCTTGACAGAAAACAAAATCCAGTTAGCATCATATAGGTAAAAAGTAACTTAATTTAGTGTTTTAAAGTTTTTATTTTTAGAGAGATTAAAATGTTCTATATACCTACATTTAACATTAAAATCAAGAAGTAGGCCCTCCCTGGTGGCGCAGCAGGGTAATGCACAGCACGAAGAAGCTAAAGCCACCTCAGCACTAGTTCGATCCCCTCCTGTCCCGGAGGTAACCACATGGCCCGGCAGACCTCTCCTGACCTGCTCACTGCTCCCCTCAGCAGTGTACTTTGTCAGTCGGCCTGTTCTGCTCTCCACTCTGTCTCTGCTCCACTCTGCTCTCCACTCTCACTGCCCATGCACATCTGGCCTATATCCCAGCTCTGTATGCATAAGTAGTAAAATAAATCTTTTTTTTTTTTTAAAGATGTATTTATTTGTGCATACAGAACTGGGGTACAGGCCAGAGATTTTGGGGCGGTGAGAGGCTTCACCAGAGACAGAGTGGGGAGCAGAACAGGCAAATCGACGAAGAAGTGCACTGCTGAAGGGAGCAGCGGGCGGGTCAGGAGAGGTCTGCCATGCCATGTGGTCACCTCTGGGGCAGGCGGGAATCGAACTCATGCGGAAGTGGCTTTAGCTTCTTAGTGCTGTGCTTTAACCCGCTGTGCCACCAGGGAGGGCCGTAAAATAAATCTTTTTAAAAAATCAAGAAGTAAAACTTTGTCACAAGTAAGTATGTTGCATCATAGTGGGGAAATACCTTAGCTCTGTGTTTATTACCATTATAGTAAGTATTAGTGACTAAAAGACAGGTTATGATATGTGTAGGAGAAAGGACCCCGTCTTGGTTAACTCAGGCTGCTACAGCAGTAGATCAGAGATATAAGGTATTTCTTATGTTTCTGGAGGCTGGAAAACAGATTCAAGTCTTGATAAGGGCTCTCTTTTGACTTACAGACAGTTGTCTTCTCACTCTGTACTCACAGGGCCTTTCCTTGGTGTGTAGTCATGTGCGTTTATGTGTGTGTCTGTGTGGGAAATCAGAAAGAGAGAGATTGAAAAGTGAAGATTTCTGACTTCCTATTCCTAGAAGGGCACCAAAAATATATTAAAAGTTCCACCTTCTTGACCTAATTCAAACCTCTAATTGTCTCCTCAAAGGCCCTCTCTCCAAGTACCACCATGATGCAGGTGAGGTCTCTAACATACAAATACCGGAGCACCTCTATAACAGGGCAAGATATGCACACCCTCAGAGATGATGATTTAAATTGTTTTGAAAGTAAAATCTGTAGATTTAAGTGTTTACAGTGATTAAATTTTGGGAACATATTTATTTTAACTTTTCAAGTCTGGAAGCAGAGGCTTTGCTCAGTTTCTCTCTCCTTAGATTAAACCTGTAGCACTGCCAGTAGCTCTCTGTCTTTCTCTGGTGGAAATTGCAGAATGCCATATCTACCATATTGTAGAGAAAAAGGTTCTATGAAGTAGCTTACTCATATTGTTTTTTTTGGGAACATTGCTTTAAAAAAAAACTTAGTCATCCACAAACTTGGAGGTTTTCAGTACAAAATGGGATTAATTGTTGATAACTTCCCTACAAATCACAATTATCCTGTAGTCTAATTTAATCTCATCAGATGAAAGGTCTTCTATTCTAAGGGTTTTGCTAAGTGAAATAAATCAGAAGGAAAAAGAAAAATTTCTCATGGTTTCATTTATAGGTGGGAACCTATACAAACCTAAAGAAGGGCCAGGAAAAAGACACAATCTGCCGGCAAACAAGGGACTATCGTGGTGGAATTATGGGTACTATACCTGAGACTTAATGGCTATTGAGGTCCTTTGCCCATTTTTAAATAGATTATTTTTGTATTTCTGCTGAATTGTAGGGTTTCTTCTATATGTTTTAATATTCACCCCTTATCAAACATATGATTTGGAAATCTTTTCTTTCATTCTGTAGGTTACCTTTCACTTTGTTGACTGTCTCTTTCGCTCTGGACTCTTGACTTTTCAGCATTGCTTTTGATCTTTTCCCATGCAATTAGTATAATTGAAATCATGCTGAACAAACATTATCTTGGCCTGGTATTGTTTTTGTTGTCCACTATTTTGTGTTCTTATTTTAAGTAATTGCAATGTGCTAGATACTATATTAAGCATTTTATAAATGTCTCTTCTCATCAACACTATGAGGATAGGTATTATGCCTTGATCTTGTGTTTCAGAGAATGGCTATGTGTAAATGCACCTGCTTCTTTAAGGGGACTTTATTGTATAGAGACAATGCATACAGTAGGAAAGAAAGCTGGGCATTTTTCTGTAAGCACCTCTCTCTCTTCCTGAAGGAAAAGGAACTTGACCTCTTTAAAGAATGAAATATTTTTAGCTGAAACCTTATCTGCAGTATTTAGTCTGTCAACAAGTTCTAAATTGTAAAGCTATCTTATCAGTAAGACTGCTTTGAAAATTATATGGACGTATTTGTTCGGTGTTCACTCCTCCAACACCTCAATGAAGTATACACGGCAGTAACTGAATTGTACAGTATTTCGATAACTATATAGTGAATAATCTGTGCATTTCTTATGCATTTCATAGGGCACTAAGATCAGCCTATGGAGAACTTTATATTATTTTTGCCCCAGAAAACCTGTCTAGCTCAGTGCCCCTGGCCACCTGCCAGCACAAAAGCCTCTCCATCTGTGCTTCTCATAGTCTCCTAGTTTTTTCCTTCACCTTCTAGATTACAAACAGTTCCAGATTATCCAGGTTCTGGTGATCTGTGACTCCTGAAGCACAAGGTTTACTTGCAATCGCAATAATGACTTTCTGAGATTTTATGGTGAGATTTTCCAAACAGTTCTTCAGTGTTTCTTTTAAGTTTGCTGTTGTGTTACTACCACCAAGGTCAAGATCGGCACTCAGGCTTCATTGCTCCAGTCACCTCCTAACCAGCTCCTTTGCTTCTTTCCTCACTTTTCACACTCTCACATACGTTTTCCAGACTTGTCTTTCTCAAAACTTTCTTAACTGTCATTCCTCTGCTCAAAAAAATGCCTTGAACTTCAACCTTATACTTCCCATGTTGTGCTTCTAGATACTTTCAAACCTGGCTGCACCCACCTGTGCATCTTGCCAGTTCCTGCTCGCACATGAAGTTTCCTTTGCAGACTGCTGGGGTGCGTTTTAGCCTCTGTGTTTTTCACAGGCCTAGACTGTCCTCTTTCTCTCTCTTTTTTTTCTTCCAAAGATTTATTTATTTATGCATACAGAACTGGGGTACAGGCCAGAGGTGCAGGGTTGGTGAGAGACAGAGTGGGGAGCAGAACAGGCAGATCGATTAAGTACACCGATGAGCCCAGCAGTGAGCCAGACAGGAGAGGTCTGCTGTGTCATGTGATCACCTTCTGGCCGATCGCACTCGCACTGAAGCCACTGAAGCTACTGAAGCCACTGAAGCGGCTGCGGCTAACTTGCAGTGCTGCGTCCTCACCCACTGCGCTACCAGGGAGGGCCCTTCTTTTTTTAAGTTATTCATGTTTTCTTTATCCTCCATGTCTGCTTCTGCTGTTAAGTGTTTCCTAATTCATCTGCTTAGGATTTTCCTATCTCTGTACTTCTTATACAGACAGTATCCAGAGGAAATCTTGTTAGGGAAACTTCAGTGATGAAACCATAATAAAGATTGAATGAATGCTCCTCTTTATCATAGTAAAGCAGATCCTTCAAAAATTTATTCCTTTTTTAACTTGTCCAGCTTGTCCTATTCCCCATCACCCCTCCTTGATAATACAATTGTAAGATCATTTCCTCTTCCTTCCATCAAATCTTTGTTTCCTTGTTCCCAAGCAGGGAGGCAACTGATATTTAATAAACAAATTATAGACTCCAACTTTGCTGAGCTTGACAAAGTTGTTTTAGCTGTAGGGCACTTCCTATCTTGAGGACATACGTTACAAGCTGCACTGTGACATCTGGAAAGTTCTATACCAGAAATCTTTTAAATTGTCTTCTTAGGTGCAACTTGAATAATGCCTTCAAGGTTTATTTCTTCAGGTCCTGCTATTAACTAACAATAATAGTAATAAATATCATTTCAGGTAGCCAACATATACTTGTGCTAAGCACTATGTCATGTACCTGAGATGTCATTTAAGTATTTTTCCTTTTTGCTGCTAAGGGAACTTATGCTTAGGAGCAATTAATTGACTTGACATGTCATTGAGGGAGTGGACAGTCCTTGCAGTTAGCCATTCGGCTATAATCATGTCCCTCCATTCATTCTTTTTGTTCCATACTCTTAACTCCTACTTTATTGTCTCTGGGCATTTCTGGATCCCTTACTCTTTTTCTCTTTTGGGGTCTTTATCTTACTCCCATGTACCCTGTCTTAAGGACATCAGAGTGTGCCTTGTTCTGCTTCTTTTTATGTTACTACTCTAGTTTTATGGGTATTCATATTTATATGTAACCTATCTAAATCTACGGATTTTCATCTATAGAAAGAGGGAGATCAACATTCTTTTCAGATGGAAAGTCTTTGTGTCTTGATTTTTTTTTTAAAGATTTATTTATTTATGCATACAGAACTTGGTATAGGCTAGAGGAACAGGCATGGTGAGCGGATTCACCAGAGACAGAGTGGGGAGCGGAACAGGTGGAAAGAGGAAGTACGCTGCTGAGGGGAGCAGCGGGTAGGTCAGGAGAAGTCAGTGCTGGGCCATGTGGATCACCTCCAGGGCTGGGGATCAAACTCATGTTGAAGTGGGTTTAGCTTCTTAGTGCTTTGCTTTAACCCAATGTGCCACCAGGGAGGACCCTGTGTCTTGATGTTTAATTGATCTATGAGCTCAGTTTTTTCAGTACTTTTAGAGCTAAGTCTCTAAAAGACTAGTCCTTTACCGTTGGAAAATAGGGAGAATTGAATAATACTAAGTTATACTGTGTCAGTTTATGAGAATTTTCCTCATGTTTTTTAATAGCTGCAAAGTACTTCATTGTGCCTTTTCATACCCTTTAAATTTTGAACCAATCTTTAATTATATTGAGTCTAATTTTTCTAAATTATCTAATCAGTTTGATTAACTTGTTGGGTCTTTGTGGTAGTAATATACCCAATCATCCCACCATGTTTAGCAGTTTAAATATGAGCTAACATTTCTGATAAGCAAAAAGAACTTGCTTAAATATGTGGTCATTTTGGATTTCAGTTTCTACATCTATAAAAATGAAAGCATTGGTCTAGATTAGCTCTAATGTCCTTTCTATCTTTAATATTAAATAAATTCAACCTTGTGATTTTTCCCTTATGATTATTTGAAGACTATTTTTAGGGAGATTTTTTTGCTTTTGATGATAAAAAGAATTTTTCTCTTAGTAGAGGTAGGAAAGATATAAATTAGCACTGTGTTTCTGCAGATTACTAAATATCATTAGGGTATTGGGATACTAATATATATAAATACAAAAGTCAATAACCATTTCTCCTCAGAAGGATTTATTAAGGGAATGTACTAATATAACTTATTATCACATAATTGATGACATAAAGTACATTTATTTAGATGTAATAGCATTTAAAGATAAATAAGCAGTGCTAGATATAGAAGTTTTATTGAATCTTTTAAAGGAGACGACTAATTATATTCATTTTGGACTTTGTATTATCAATTGCTATATAACAAATTAGCTCACAATTTTGTTGCTGTTTTGTTTTTTTCTTTGCCCTGAGTTCTAGAATCCAGTATTATTTGCTGATGAGATATTTGTTAGTTAGGGTAGAGTAGGTGTAAAGCCATGAATATGCCAATAATATGAGTGGATAAAATCTGTTTAAATTCATTGTTTTATTCAAAAAGAACTGATTACTATTTGAAATACTTTGAAGATATAGTTAACTAGTAGTTCTTTCTAGTGATTTTAGATTTCTTACGATAATTATTAAAATTTTCTTTGATTTCTGGAATGTATTATATATAATCTTTAATAAATGTGCTTTTAAATGACACTTGCTGACTTCTAAACATATAAATTATGATGAAGTTCAAAGTTATATAGCACTTTCTGTAAACTCTTTTGTATGTTAGTTATAAGCAATAGAATTTGAACACAAGATCACATAAATTTAGGTAGGTCTTTCAGTTCTTATTTAACACATGGCATATATTGAAATGCACTTTTAAACATTTGACAACCTATAATTTGAAAAAATTATACATTTCATATCAGAATCCTTTTCAGCATCTCACAGATTTACAGTTTTCTTGTTATTTACTAGTAAAAAAATGCTGATTCCTATAATTTTTTATTCATAATACAAACAACATTTTATTTATTATATAAACATCATGCTGACAGTAAAAAATAATTTTACTAATGAAATCAAATATGCTATTCAATGAAAGTTTGCTGTTACCTTTCAGTTCTTGCAAAAAAATAGTTGTAGTTTTCCTTCACATTTTTATAAGAACTTTTTTATATTTTTATTTACTTATTTAAAATTTTTATTATATATATTCTTCATTTTGTACATTTTTTCATCTTAGTTGTAACTTTCCACTACCACTTCATCCAAAGGACACAAAAATATTAATTCAAAAAGACACCTATACCCTTATGTTTATTGCTGCTCTATTTACAATAGGAAAGATGTGAAATCAACCCAAATGCCAAAAAGTAGGTGACTGGATCAAGAGAGTATGGTACATATACATGATGGAATATTACTTAGCAATCAAAAAGTAAAGGCATGCTATTTGTGGCAACATTGATGGAGTTGGAAAAGATCATGCTTAGTGAAATAAGCCATATATATATATATATATATATATATATATATATATATATATATAAATGCGTTTTCATAAAGAATGTTTATTTTTATTTTAGTGATTTATGCATTACAAAGACTGGGGTGCAGACCAAAGATGCAGGGGGAGGGCAGTGAAAGGATTCACCAGAGACAGAATGGGGAGCAGAACAAGTGGATCTACTGAAATACACTGCTGAGGGGAACAGCGGTGGACAGGAGAGGTCTGCTGTGACATGTGGGTCAGCTCCCTCGTGAGGGATTGAAATCTTGCCACAGTGGCTGGCGATCGCTTGATAGAGCTGAAACTCTAACCCCTGTGTCACCAGGGAGGTCCTTGTAAGTACTTTTAATTGATGGGGGAATAATATGTGAAAACTCAGAACAGATCTAAAACATTTTTGCAAATCTTCTATTATGGATAAAGTTTTAAGATCAAAAAGACTAAGACTGCTATTGCTGAAAAAGCAAGTGCTCACACCGGGCAGTCCAGGAGGAGGCCCAAGTAAGATGAGACCCATTTTCTTAAGAATTCTTTTCGGGCCCTCTCTGGTGGCGCAATGGGTTAGGGCACAGCACTGCAAGCTAGCCACAGCTGCCACAGAACTGTACCCCAGTTCTGTATGCATAAGTCAATCTTAAAAAAAAAATTCTAGGGCCTCTGCGGTGGTACAGGGGTTGAAGACATCACTATCAAGATATGGCCAGCCACTGCAGCACTAGCTTGATCCCGGCTGGCCAGGGAGGTGACCCACATGGCACAGTATCTCTTCTGTCTCACCCACTCCTCCCCTCAGCAGTGTATTTCAGTAAATCTGCCTGTTCTTCTCACTCTGTCTCTGGTGAATCCTCTCATGCCCCACACCTCTGGCCTGTACCCCAGTTCTTATATGCATAAATAAATAAATCTTTAAAATAATTCTTTTGTAGCAAAATGTTCTAAGCACTGCTGAGTAAATGTAACAGAACTATATGTAATAGGGTAGAGTACTGACAGTAGAATAGCTAACCTGCTGAACAAAGGTTAGGCAGAACTTACTAGGAAAGTAGACATTAAAGATGGCAAGACAAAAATACTGGCCTTAACTGACTGAAACTTAATTTACAGTGTATTTTAGGAAAGGCTTCTTTGTCCATGAACACTTGGTTTGGGTAGAAAGACTTTTGAAGAGTATACTCTATCAATTTGTATATTTGCCTTACCACTTTTTTGACTTCTTTTGTGTGCTTTGCATTTTTTCCTCACAAACCTCTTGACCTTTTATTTGGCCTTTCCACTAGAGGGCAATCATAGGTGGAGAAAACATTCAATTCACCAACTGCATTCCAGTTTAATTAGTACAATAGACAATGTGTGCATGTGGCTGAAAAAAACAAAGTCTTCCAACCCCGAATATTCCCTACTGACACTGTTACTTAAGTATGCTTTTAAATATGGTTCCGAAGACAGTTTGTGCAGAACAAGCATGTTGGTATATATCTTTTTGCATTCTTTTTCTTTCAAACACTTAATTTCACACCATACATACTCTTTTTGCATCTTGCTTTCCCCACTTACAAAGTTGGTTTATTTTTTTAAGGCTGCATTGTATAGCCATTTTACTTATATATAATTGTTTCTTTAACCAAACATTATTGGTAGAGATATAAGTTCTTCTCTATTTTGACTATTAATATACGTTAATTTATATTGCATATTTTTCTTTTTTCTTAGTGCACATATGCAAGATAATCAATGAGATCAGCTCCTAGAAATGGAACTACTACTGAAAGAACTGTGTACATTTTAAATTTTCACAGATTTTATGAAGTTGACTGCTTAAGAGGTTGAATCAGTTTATACTTTCACTAATAAGATAGTTGTATCTTTTTCTCCACACCTGCCAACTGAAGATATTTTTAGTGCCAACACTTTATATAACACAGCAGGCATCAAATACAGTGCTTGATGAAAGCAGTTCATTCAATCCCAACTAAGGTAGCCTCTCTGAGCCTCATCCTCCTATTGCTCCATCCTCTTTTTATTTGCTCTTGGTTACTCAGAGCCAATATCCTCTTCTAGCAAGTCTGAGCCCCAGTGTCTGTTCCTCCTTCTCTTTTGTGCTCTGTTTCAGATTGTCTCATTTTCCCAATTTGATTCCACCTCTGCATTTGATGCTTCCATGCCATTCCCTAAGTCAGGCCTCATACAAAGGCAACTAATCTTACATTGAAAAGTTTTTCCTTGCTGCAATTTCCTCTTCCCAGTACTGTAGTTACTTTACAAGATCTGCTTTTGACAGTGCCCTACTTTTTGAGCTTTTTACCATACAAGCTCAGGTTCTTTACTTTGACTTTCAAGAAATGATGGTGTGGCCATACCGTTCCCTTCTGATGATTGCTCACTACTCTCTCTAATGTCTACTCTTTAAAACACACATAGCTGTAGTCATCTGGATTATTCTTCACTTCTTATCAGCTTTATATTTTCCTGTTTAATGCTTTTGCTTTTACTGTTTATTGCATCTGCTCATAATGGTCTCTTTAGCATTATTACTGACTGAAATTCTACCCATTTGTTACAATGTAAATCACACTTGACTTTCTGACAAATTATTTCTCCAGCCCAAAGTAGTCTTTTTTTTATGTGCCTCATAATAATTTACATTGAGCTGTTATTAGTGTTGAGATATTTTGTAATATAGTTTCATTGTAAACATTTGTTTCCCTCAGGAGATTAAAAACACTTTGAGAGCATAGATAATATCACACTCATATTGATAATTCTCTATCCCATGAGTAATATATGTTCCTGGTAAATGCTAAATTTATTTTTTTAAAAAGAGATTTATTTACGCATACAGAACTGGGGTACAGGCCAGAGGTGCAGGGGGTGATGAGAAGATTCACCAGAGACAGAGTGGGGAGCAGAACAGGCAGATTGATGACACTGCTGAGGGGAGCAGCGGGTGAGACAGGAGAGGTCTGCCATGTGGAGTTGGGGATCGAACTTGCAGTGCAGCAGCTGTGGCTGGCTTGCAGTGCTGTGCTCTAACCCATTGCACTACCTTGGAGTGCCTAAATTTTAAATTTTTACTAGAGAGTGATTTTAGATTTTTTTCCTTTTTACAGTTTTTAGATTATTTCCAAAAGCTTAAATGTTTCTTAGAGTCAGAGAATATTAGTTGAATTAGAACTTGAAATAGCTTCCAGAATTAGTGACAGAAAGGTAGTGTGATGCTAGAGAAGAGTAGACTGAGGCAGTGATACAGTAGCAGATAAGGGTCCGAGAGCTTCTGCCTCTTTTCAGCTGTAATTATATAAAATGCTGAACCTGGTCTCTTATTTTAAAAATCAAGCCATTGGGGCCCTCCTTGGTGGTGCAGTGAGTTAAAGCACAGCACTATATAGCTCTCACAGCCACTGCAGCACTGAGTTCAATCCCCAGCCAGGGAGCTGACCCACATCGCCCAGCAGACCTCTCCTGACCTTCCCACTGCTCCCCTCAGCAGTGTATTTTAGACCATCTGCCTGTTCTGCTCCCCACTCTGTCTCTGGTGAATCCTCTCACCCTCACACCTCTGGCCTGTACCCCAGTTATATATGCATAAATAAATCTCAAAAAAATATAATCAGGCAGTTGGACCAGGGCATTTGTGTGCACATGTTCTCATCAGTATACTTGGATTTTGGCAGGAGACAAAATAGAGTACTTTCATTTTGATTGAATTTGTTGTTGCCACAGGTATTCCCAGTGCACCAGCAAGTAGCCGACTTCAGAATGCAGAAAGATATGCTGTGGATATACACAAGCCTCCCTCTTTATTTCTACTGGGCAAGTCTTTCTCAGGATGTGAGTAGGTTAGAGTGTGAGGGCATTATAGGGATAGCTGTGAGTGTAATCTAAATTATACAAGCATAATCAAAGCATTCACAGTATTTAAATTATTTGTAGGAACAAATTAATTCATTTTGACACGTGGTCTTATCATATAGTTATGAATTGCTGGACAAGATCATTTTCTGTCAAAAAGAAGTTCTTTTTCAATTCTCCAGTTCTGATGGTCAATTCTTCTTTACAAACGATAATGGGAGTGAAATTTGTATGAGAGGACATTAATTATTTATATGTTTCAGCAGTTCTTTGATCTGGGCTTATGGTTATGTAAAGATAAGGGGGAAAGCTTTCAGTTAAGGAAATGGAGCTTCTAATGAGCATCTCTTATGTAAAGCTAAAGTATCCTGAGTGCTAAATAATTTTGCTTTGCAGAGAATCCTCTTCACTTAATGGTTTCAGTAACATCAGTATCATCAATAGCAAGGCTGAGAAAGAATTTGTGGGTGGGGAGGGACATAGTGTTTAGGTCAATAAAGAATTGAGAGGTTAAGGAATTTAGCACAAATGAAGACTGATCACCTTGAAGAGAGATGAGTTTCCAATACAAGCTTTATCAGATTGTTGGCCTCACTGTGGGAGTGACTCTGAAAGGAAAAGGAGGCTCCAGGCAGACATGCACCCTTTGGGATGAGTTGCTGTTTTTCCCACGCTTCTTAGAAGACAGCAAAGTGTCAGGACCCATCAGCATCTGTGGGCTAAAGGAAGCGGTGAACCATTTTCTACAATTTTTTTTTTTTTGTAGGTAGCCTATTTTGTTTACATAAAGGAACTAGGGCTATCTCATTTGAAATTCATCAACCTAATTCTAATGAATTTTCCTTGGAAACATACCATGAAAAAACAAAAGGTAGCATGATGGTCTGGCAATAGCCCCAAAATTATTTGGAAAGCTTTTTGGTATTATTTCATGACTTATAATAAATTACCTTCTTTAACTTTCCTCATTCATAATGTTCCTCATTCCTGTGTAGGTATTAGCATTAGGTAATTTTTTAATGTACTAGTTTATTTAAAAAAGCCAATTTTATTTGGGATAATTTATATACGGTAAATTATGCCTCAGTGTACAGTATATGCCTTTGTAACCATCACCTAAATCAGAAATAGAATATTTTCTTTCCCCCAATTTCCCCATGCAAGTAAATCTGCCTCTACCTAAGGCAACACTTGATCTGGTTTATATCATAGATTAGCTTTGTGTGTTCTAGAATTTGACATAAATGGAATTATAATTTATATATATTTTTGTACCTGATTTTTTTTTTTGGTTCAGCATAGTAATTTTTAAAATTCATCCATGCTGTTGCTTGTATCAGTTTTTTTGTTACATTTTATTACTATAAGGAGTGGTAGAAACTTGCTGTATGTTATCATCTACTTGCAGATGGGCACTTTGGTTGTCTTCAGTTTGGAGTTACGGATAAAAGTACGTTAATTTGTATGTGCATCTTTATATGACTACATATTTTCATTTCTTGTGGGTGAAAATCTTGAAGCAAAATTGCTACGTTACATGGTGCATGGGTGATAAACTTCAGACTGTCAAACTGTTTCTCCAAGTTGTTGCTGTTGGTATCCCCCACACTTGCTCTGGTGCCAGTTGTTCTGCACCCGCCAGTCCTTGGCGCTTCCAGGCTTTGCAATTTTACTCATTCTAATGAGTATACTGTAGTTTCTCAGTGGATCTTGGTTTTGTGATTAGTAATTTTGACAGTGCTTCTTGTGTTTTTTTGAACATTCATGTATCTTGTGTGACATTACAAATCTTTTGCTAGTTTTTTTAAATTGTATTATAAGGCTACATATTCCAGATATAACTTCTAAAATTTATTTTTATTTGTGACTTATGTTTTGATTTCCTTGATGGTATATTTTGAAAAGCAGCAGTTTTAATTTTGATGAAGCCCATTTTACCAGATTTTTAAATGGTATGTCTTTTGTGTCCTAAGAAATCTTTGCTTATCTTGTTGCAAAGTTTTCATCTATGGTTTATTTTAGAGCCACCTTATTTAAAACATATTATAAGGTCTACTTTTCAATTTAGAATAATGATTACTTGATGATAACTTTTTTATTTATGTAGTTCAGGGAAGCAAGCTGTGACGTTAGAGAACTAATGTTTATGAATACCTTTTGTTCCACAGTCCAGTGTTCTGAGCAGAAAACATAAGTCCTCCTTCTCTGCTCTTCAATGGGGCTTGACCACAGGATTTCCTATGCAGCAGATGCTCACTAAATCTTTGAGCTACTGCCATTTTTTCCTTAGACTTTTAAAAAATGAAATTAGAAATGTTTTTGTACAATAAAACATATATAGACAAAAAGTGTTTGACACAGAAGTGATGGACATGTCAGGAATTGGAGAACATCAAGTCTCAAAGACATGCAACACACTGACATCAGGCAGCCCCCCTTTCATTATGCCTTTGTTATAGGGCAGGGAGAGGGGCACTCCTAGGCCCCCAAACCTGTCTGCCCTAAATAGGTTCCGCCATCCGCTGCATTAAGACAAGACATATAAGACCATTAATGGAAAGGAACTTAAAAAAAAAGATATTAATTAATTAGTTAATTTATTTATTCATTCAGAGCTGAGGTACAGGCCAGAGTTGCAGGGGCAGTGAGAGGATTCACCATAAACAGACTAGGGAGCAGAACAGGCAGATAGACAAGGGGCAAGCAGAGGTCTGTTGTACCATGTCGTCACCTCCAGGGCTGGGGATCAAACCTGTGCTGAACTAGCTGCCGCTCGCTTGCAGTGCTGTGCCTTAACCTGCTGTGCCACCAGGGAGGGCCAGGAAAGGATCTTTTAATACAGTGAGTGTGCAATACAGAAAAGACAAAGAATATAGTTTCTAAATCAAGCACCCAAAGTTACCCTGGGTAAAAGTCTACCCAGAGGGAATGGCCCAAAGTAAGGCCTGAAAGCCCACCACAGTCTAAAGCACCTTCTGGCAGGAACCAAATGAAAAGGGTCAGAAATGGCCAGCCAAGTCTGGGAGGAAAAGAACAAAACCACAATCAAGATAAACGCTGCCATAGTGAACCTCCCCATGGGTCTCTCACCCACATCTGTTTCACCCAGTCCAGGGACAAGAAACAAGAGCTGCTTCTTCACATGTCTCTGCTCCATGTGCCTCCCTCAGGTCTCCTTCTGGCTCTCCATCCTGCTTCCATCTTCCTCAGTCTCCTCTCCAGATTTCTTCTTCTTTCTTCCTAGCTCCACCCTCCTTTGGGTGGGGCAGGGAATCTGCAACCTCCCCTTTCCTGGGGACCACCCTGTTACACCTTCTCCTATTCCTCATGCTTCCCGATATGCAAAAAATGTATCCAGGCTCAGAGATTCCAACTCCATAATTTCTCTTAATAAACCCCTTCCCCCCCCCCCACCTAAGTGCACACAGACTTTCCTGATATGTCACATGTCTGCTAGAATTGGGTGACAGTATTATCCTTTGCCAGTAGATGCCACTATCTGATATGATAATCCTTTCAACCCCCAGAAGATTATTTTCCTTACATTCCAGAACGCAAATACTTTTCAAAAATTAATTCACTCTATTACCTATTTTATAAAATTGAACATCAGTCTTTTAGGTTTATTGAAAATGAAGGTCATTCAGTTCCCTTTTTTTCTTCAGTGTTTGCCTTTCCTTCTTCAAAAAATTCCTTTTGTCTGTAGTATTTTATAAGTAAAGTGATACTTGACTGTATTTTGATTTGATGTTGCTCCAAAAGAAGCCTCTGAGATTTCCTCAGAATTCAATCTAGCCTTGGCTTTGATTTTAGCAGATTGAGCACATACATTTTTGATAAAGTAATCATATCTCAGTTGAATATTTCCTAAGTAACATAAAGTGCCCTGGGAGAAAACTTACCTACCTTTTTTTTACCTTATCTGTTAAGTGTTGATGTGTCCTCAATAGAGAACTTCCTATGCCTAAGACCAGTAGAAAAATAAAAAGATTAATAAATCTGTGTTAATATATTATTATATATAATATATTCAAATATGATTTATACCACATACACAATGTATCAATCTATAACATATATACAATATATATATTTAAATACAAAACCAAGAAAAATTAGATTTTAATGATTTGAAATTTAGCCTTTTAATTTAGTTTTGCTTGAAGATAATGTCTAATGATGTATATTATTTGGGCACTTTTATAAATCTCTGTGAGTATAAAATGATGCAACATTTTTGGAATAGAAACTATTTTGGAATATCAGAAGCTTTGACATTGCCCACAGACATTTTTTTTGATCTTGTGAATTTATTAAAATAAAATCTACCTTAAAAGAAAATAATCACACATATATTAATTACTTGTATGTGATACTTGATTCAATATTATTTACAATTAAAATTAGAAAACATCCATGGGGATTACAACCAAGATGAAAAAATATACAAAATGAAGAATGATGTAAAAACATATATGCATATATAAAATAAAAAAATAAAATTAGAAAACAAGCCAAATATTCTAGTGATTAAATGTATTGTGTATTTATGCAGTAAATATTATAAAGTAGTTAAAGTTTTACACAATTTTAATTTTAAAAATGCTAATGTTGGCCCTCCCTGGTGGCTCAGCGGGTTAAAGCACAGCACTAAGAAGCTTAAGCCACTTCCCCATGAGTTCGATCCCCGCCTGCCCCGGAGGAGACCACATGGCGTGGCAGACCTCTCCTGACCGGCCCGCTGCTCCCCTCAGCAGTGTACTTTGTAGATCTGTCTGTTCTGTGCCCCACTCTGTCGCTGGTGAATCCTCTCACCCTCTGCATCTCTGGCCTGTACCCAAGTTCTGTATGAATAAATAAATAAATCTTTAAAAAAAATGCTAATGTTATAAGTGATTACATAATACTGCATACAACATGATATTTTATATTTGAGAAAGAAGACTTCAAAGGCATATACCAAGGATTGCGAGTGATTTTTTTTTGAATATTTTCTATTAAATTTCCTTCTAATTTAGGGATCATATGCAACTTTAATAATAAGAAAAATTGATGAAAATTATTTTCCTTCTCTTTGATCTAGTAAGTTCAATCAACTGATACTATATATTACAAAAGATTTATTAGAAGTACAGAATGCTCATTCACTAAAACATTCTTTGTCATATTTCTAACAGTGAAGTTATAAATGTAATCTAATATTCTGAGAATTAAGGAGAATGATGGTTCAGTTATAGGAAGGATATCATGTTTGGAAGAATTTGTAATGGCACAAGGATGCATAATTAAGGGGCAGATTCACAAAATTATATACGCAGTTGAGCTTTCAAACTATATACACTGAAAAGAGAAGGGTAGGGAACAGAGAAAAATGTTAAGTCTGTCTGCTGGATAGGTAATATAATACATAATTAAAAAAAACCTTCATTTTCCTGTTTTTTCACTTTTCTGAAATGAAATACATAGTGTTTTAATGAAAGGAAAAGAATTGGAAAACAGGCTGATCATTGATATTTGATATCACATTTTATTCAAAACCTGGCATTCAAAGAAGTAAAGCAGGAAAAGCAGAAAAACTATTGGACTGTACCCAAAGGTGCACTGACATATTTGTTTACTCCTGTGTCTGAGGTATATTCATCAGCAGACACTGTGAGGATGCCTCCTAGGAGCACCACAGAAATCTGCGGACTTAGGGAATATCTGCACAAGGAAGGATGATCCCTGCCTTCAGGAGCCTCACTGTGTAGGGGGTGGGGACATGTGCACAGAGAACTGATGAAGTACTTAAGGGCACTATAGAATGATTAAGTATTTTCCAAGTTCAAAGGAAAAGAAAAACAATCACTTTGGGATGGTCAGAAAAGATTCAATGGAGAAGCTGGCATTTGAATGTACTCTTTCAGAATGGATCTGATTTTAATAGATAGAAATAAAAGAGAATGTATTTCAGGCAGAAGAAAGATATGATTAAAGAAACAAAGGTGAGAAAGTATGGGAACAGCTTTTATATATGTCAGTGAAAGTTCCTCTTTTAAGTAATAATTTTTATAACATTTTAAACTGACCAGTTTAGTGTGTGTGTGTGTGTGTGTGTGTATTTAATATGTTTAACATAGTTGTGCATTTATTACCATTATCTTATTTTAGAACATCTTCATTGCTCTGGCAAGAAACTCTGTACCTGTTCGCCATCACTGTCCGTTTCTCCCACTCCAGACACTAACAACCACTAATCTACTTTCTAAGTATGGATTTGCTCATTCTGGGCATTTATGCAACCATCAAATGAGTGGCTGCTTCTGACTAGCCTCTCATTTTACATAATGTTCTTCCACATTTTAGCACTTTATTTCTTTTCATTGCCAAATAATATTCACCATGTGGGTATTTTATCTATCCATTTGTCAATTGACAGGCTGTTTCTACTTTTTTGGCTATTATGAAGAATGCTGCTATGAATGTTTGTCTGCAGGTTTTGGTATGAACACGTTTTCCGTTTCCTTAGGTTTATACGTAGGTGAGGAATAGCTGGGTCATTTGGTAAGTCCTTTAATTGCTACCAGCCCTTGGTTAAATTTTTAGAATTCTGGCAGAGGTAGATTGCCTGTTTTGCTTGGTATTCTTGTTGCTTTTGTGAATGAGCAGGTTTTCTAAGATCTTTATACTACCATGTTGGAATTGTTCTGAATACTCCTTGTTTATTTGTTCAGCGTGCCACAACATGGGTTGGTGCCAGATCTTGGTGAGGCTTTTTCTTTCCTTTAAGCTTCTGAGCAGTTATGACCTGCTATGCTGTGATCAGAGCTATGCTTTTGAAATTAGGGCAGGATAGTAAATGCCTCCACGCATTAGGGACAACTTTCTACAAATAGATAAAAATCACTGTATTGGAAAATCATGGCAGTATGACACACTGGGGAGGTGTAGGGATATGGAAAAAATTTTGAGAGCAATATCAAGCTTTGCCTGTTTAAAATTGAGCTTTTCTATGACAGTCCCTCCTCTCTAGTAAGGATAGAATCACCTCTCCATCTGAGAGATAGTCCCAAGGTAGAGAAGCACTTTTCAGTGCCTTTTGTTCCTGGGTACTAGACGTGAAAATGGAGTCTTTTTTGTAGTCATGTCTCACATAGATAGAAACCAGGCACTTTATTTTTCTCTCTTTTATTTATTTATTTTAAATTTTAATATAATAGTTTATTTTTATATCATTTTGTGCCTTTTCCATCTCAGTTGTAATCTTCGTGGGTTTCCCATCACCAAATCACCTGTGTGCCATCACCATAGTCCAGTGCACTTCCTCCCACCAATTTTTTTTCCTTTTTTTAAAAAATGATATAATAGTTTATTTTTACATCATTTTGTGCATTTTTTCATCTCAGTTGTAATCCCTGTGGGCTTAGCATCACCAAAATCACCCATGTGCCATCACCATAGTCCAATGCAATTCCCTCCCCACACTGTTTTTGATCCCATTCCCCACCCCACCCCCCATAACATGTCTCTGGTATGTATAGCTGTTCATTATTATTATTTCCTCCCCATCCAACCCGGTCCTTTATGCTCCTACTATAAGTGAAACCATCTGGTATTTTTCTTTTTCTTTCTGGCTTCTTTCACTAAGCATGATCCCTTCCAGCTCCATCCATGTTACTTCAAAAGGCATGAGTTTATCTTTTTGGATTGCTGAGTAATATTCCATTGTGTATATGAATCGCATCTCTTTAATTCACTCATCTACTTTTGGACATTTTGGTTGATTCCATGCCTTTCCGATTGTAAATAAAGCAGCAATAAACATGGGGGTGAAGGAGTCCTTTGGAATCATTGTTTTTGTGTTTTTTGGGTAGATACCTAGGAGTGGGATTGCTGGGTCCTATGGAAGCTCCATTTTGAGCAGTTTGAGAAACCTCCAAATAGTTTTCCATAGTGGTTGTACTAGTTTGCATTTCCACAATTTTGTTCTTTTTTTTAATTAATTTTTTTTAAATTAAGTGTCTTATCAAGCACAGTGAGTGAGTTGGAAAAGAACAAATGTAAAATACCCACAAAACATCTCTTTTGAAAAAAATATAAAGTAGGCATATGGAAAGCAGACTAATGTATTTAAATTTCTATAGAAGATAGTACTGGAACCACAGAGTAAAGACATAGGGAGACAAACTTTTAGAACTTTTAAAAAAGGACCTTGCCATTAGAATTGGCTTCTTCTGTTTAAAAACTAGTTAGAATGAGCTACTTCTTAGAGGGCTGTCAAAAGAATTCCTGTTTTGGAGAGAGTTTGAATTAACATATATGAGGACCCTTCTTACTTGAACACTGTGTCTAATATTTTTCATGTGTTGAAACAGCTGTGAAGTTAGGTGACTTACACCAGATTCTTGGCTTAAACAAACTTCAGTTTATTTCTATTACCCCAAAGTGAAATTTTTTTTTAAGAGTACAAGAGACCGCTGAGAATTCAAGGAATATTTGAATAGATACATCTCAGAAGAAAGAACTGAGACATTTAGCTGAACCTTTACTTTAATGCTCTGATACTAACTTGTTTAGGTTTCATCCTTCAGTCTATGTGGCGCTAATTTCAAATTCTCAAATGAGACAATCTAACTGACAATAGTTTGAGTCATTAGTCCACTCCTAATCCAACTAGCTATGGTCAAAGAATAAAGGTCATGAATAGAATAGAATAGAATTCAAATGTGGCTAGGCATGGGCTTTCTCTCTGGCTGGAGAGGTGGGAGGGAATGCGTGGGCTAACTACCCCAGAAGTTATTTACTGCATTTCCCAAAATGTCAGTCATAGAAATGAGGCTAGGGTTGGACTGTTTGAATTTGTTTCAGACAGCCAGTGTTTCAGACAACCAGTATATAACTATTACATGCACAGCGCCAAGCTAGATGATGGGAAAATGGAGAAATATAAGCTCTGGTCCTTATCCTTAGGGCATTTATAATTCTGCTTAAGAGACTTCACCATTGAATAGGTTAATCTCTTAGGTTTCACTTTAGGAGGACCAACCTACTGATTATGTAAAAAGACTCCATAAAACCTAAATAAGTGTCAAGCTGAATATTAAAGATTTTGTTTTTTTCTAAATATACATGCTTGTAATAATTGTGTAGGTTAATCCTAAAAGACGAGTAAAGCCCAAAGTCAAAAAATGTAACAACCCTCTAACCCCTTTTGCTTAAAAATTAGAGTTGTATATCTCATATTACAAGAATATATCATATGAAATTCTTTGCTTATTCTTATTTGTACATACGTGTTTTAAGTGTCTGTGAGTTACCCAGTGCCCTAGGTATGTCACAAATGTAACATATACATGCTGTGCACATTATATGCAGTGTTATGCATGTTAGTTAATTCTAACCATTATTTCATTATTTATGGGTGTGCTTTTCAATGGAACGACTAAGAACATTTTACTATTTCCTCTCTCTCTATTTAATGTGTACTTAGGTTTGCAGTGTTGGAAGGATTCCATTTCTGGTTTGTATTCAGCTCTTGTTCTGTCAGTGGAAGAGCATATCAATAGAAGATTATAAAGTAAAAATAATAAGGTATATGCTAGTTTCTAAGCCCTTAGTCTTTCTTCCCCTTCCCCTCCCTAAATAATGACTATGGTTGTCTACGTGGAATGTGGTTTTAAAATCTTATAAAGATACTAATAGTTGATTTAGCAACTTGTGGGAATGTTTCCTAAGAAACCAACTTTAGCTATGATACAAGAGTTAGTTGATTTCTCCTTGAATAGGTCATTGGTATATTCATTATAACTTTTGTCTATTTAAAATCTGGAATTTCAAACTAATGCCTTATTTCTTTTCCTTGAAGAAGGCAAAAATATCTTTGTTTTCCCCAGTAAATACTCCAGCTGACTTCTCTTGTTTTCTCCCAATACCCCTGTCCCAGCTAAGCTATTTTAGATGGTATCTAAAACCATCTGGGCAACTTAGCCAGTCAAGCTCGGTTTCTCCCTTGTAGATGGGAGGTACATGTTACTATTAAACTTCTCTATGGCTTTCAAAATAAAATTCTGCATTAAAATAAAAATAACTAAATTTTCATGCTACAAAGAAGTCAACATAGTATACTTTGTTGTTTGCAGGATCTCTGTGGTTTTAGAACCTAACTTTGCCATGGATATTTCTCAAAGCTTGTAAAAAACCCCAATATTAAAAAAAATAGTCTTGCATGCAGTTTAATTAGATTGTCTTCCATTGCACACACATCAGTAACTTTTTTACTCTGCTACTGATTTCTGGAAAGGAGCACTTAGGGCATCTGTTCAATCAGAAATTCTGCAGATGAATTATTACTCACCCTCTTTTTAATTTCATGTGTTCTGCAAATTATGCTTAGCTTATAGCCAATATATACTTAGAGACTTATGTTCCTGTGATTATCATGTTTGTGACAATTTCTAGAAAATGTGCATCCATCCCATTGAGAACTTAAGCTCTACTTGATAGCACAATTTAGCATTTATTTGGGTCTTAACCCTGATATTTTTGAGAAAGCAGCAGATACCATACTAGCATTTCCCCTGTTGTTATGAGCATAGCAGTGCGAGTGCATGTTTTAGAATTAAGATGAGTCAAGATGAAATCCAAATCTAAATTATCTCCATTGTATTCAATATTATTATTATCAAAATATTTAATCAAAGTATATTAAAATCATAAAAGACAAAAAAAGCCAAGTTTTTTAAAGTTAGTTTTTTCACACTTTATGGCATTATACTACATCTGTTTTATTGATTTTAAAACATTCACCCCTGTTTCCAAAAAGATTTAACCTTTCTCTTCCTCCAACCCCCATTCTTGTCCCCTTCATAAAATCCCTATTTTCTTTTCTCCCCACTCTTTTACACCTGGCTAAATTTATATTCTATCTGCATGAAAGTGATCACTATATATCACCTGGTGATTATGAGGTAGTTTCTACATTTCATGAAGAACAGGGTGGGACAATAAATAGGGTCTTTTGGTGATAAGGAAAAATTAGAACATCAAGAGGCTTGGCCTTAGTGTTCTTCCTCATTACTTTTGTAAACCTGCATCTTTTTATTTCATGTGCTTTTCTGCTTTATGCTAGGATTTTCCTGTTTGCAAATGTGGATAGACACTGTTTGCTTCATATTTACTTCATAGAAAATCTAAGAAGGAATGAACTAGTGTTTCCTTCCCCAGATGTAGCAACAATCTTATTTGTATATTTTCTGTCCATACTTCTGATTCCATAATGTCCAATTGTATATATATTTTCCATTCTTTTGTTTATACTGGTTTCCTTTTCTGGGCTTTTTCAAAATCAGAGCATGTTAATCACATTCCATAGTGAACTTGAGTACTCAGATACTTTTCAGATATGGCCAAATGTTTGAATAGCTGCATTTGTTTTTGGGTATCTGTCAAAAGCCAGGCCCCAAACCACTGAAGGGGGTAACAAGAGGGCTGTCCCGGTCTGAGTACAGATCAGTTTCAAGGTGATTGTTTCACTTTGGCCTCAGACACCTTTTTAAAAATTTTAACTTACATGAAACTTTTGTGAAACATTGCTATAACTGAGGTTGAGGTTGTGTTGTGCGTAGAGCTATCTGTTCAAGAGCGTTAACTGAAAAGTTTAATTTCACATTAGAAGAAGAAAAGTTTATCGCAATCCCCAACATGTAATGCCTACTCTGTCTTATACTGATTGAAAAGGAGGAAACTAGTGTGCTAGTCAATATTTTGTGTCACTATCAAGTATAGATTAAGTTAAATTTTAACATGAGTTAAGTTAAAATTTAACAAGAGATAAAAAGGGATGACAGTACAACTTGGAAGTAGTCTATTCATTGATGAAATCTCACTCAAGGTCAGGGCCAAAGTAATGCCTAACAAGGCTGTGCAAAAACCTGGCCCTGATCTGATTTATGAAGTCTAGTGGGAACAAGTACCCACTTGAAAACTAAAAGTTAGTACTTGCATGACCTGGAAAAACCTATCTAATCTGGTAGATTTTAAAGTTAGTGGTTATTTTTATTCCCACTTTAATATGTCTCACAGATTTAAAAAAATATTGTCTAATAAGAAGATAACTGAAGGATGCAATTGTTTAGTGTTCCTTGTCTCAGGCAAATAGCTTCTTCAGGGATCAAAGGCATTAAGTTGACAGCAGGTGGCCACAGATTCAAATGCTTCATGAGCCAATTGCTAGAATGTCTGGGCAGGACTGTGGTCCCTGGTCGTTAGGTGCCTGCTCCTTTATTCCTTCATATTGCCCCCGGATGTGTGTCCTGTCCAGATCACACAATCATAATTCTAAATGATGTAGGTATTTAGACAGGAGTTAAGACAGAATCTTCTTCTTCTTATTATTATTTTTGGCATTTAACTTGAGAATCACCTGTATCAAATGTAATTTCTGCATTTATATGTATTTCCTAGTGATAGACAATAGGTTAGGCAAAAAAAAAAAGATCAATATTTTCCTCTTTCATAATTAAGGAAAATAAGGTTTAATTAATGATTACTAATAGAGCTTAATACTGCCTTTTTCATTACAAACTCTATATTGATTTGAGGAGAAAGTTATTGAGGAAAAGCTTCCATTCAGCATTTAAAGTTAATTACTGTTCCATCAGGAACAGTTATCAGTGGCATATTAATGGATTGCTAAGGCACACATGTTGACCTACATGTTGACAGAACTTCCTGATTTAGAGAATTGTTATTTCGCTTTTTCCCTGATGAACAATTATGTAATGTTCTTGCATATAAATTTAAAAATATGAGTTGTATTTCTTTTGGAACAGAAAATACAGTTAACAGGTTCAGAAGAACAGAGGAAGAAGTCTTTTACTTAATCTTTCCCTCTCAATCTGTACTGAGCTCTTTGAAGTACAACTCATGCTATTAGTATCTTCTTTTCTTTCCATAAATATTTTATACATGTAGATGATATATATATATATATACAGGTATGTATATATTATATTTCTACATAGCATAACTGACTTTTCACATAAAGACTTCCTTACAACCCTACAACTTTAGATGTCATTTATTTTCCATTCATAATATGTTTTTATTTTCGCTTAATAATATATCTTGAGAAATCATTCCATGTTGGTTCTTCTTGTGGTCTCATACTATCTGTTATGTGGTTGAATGGCAACTTTTTTTTTTTTTAACAAACTGTCTATTGATGGGCATTTAGGTTGTCATTTTTAAATTTTCATTAACAATGAAAATTAATGTTGCCTTTTCAAATTCATTTCTTGCTTTTGTCAGAACCTAGATGTTGGTATCAAGAATTGAGAACACATTTGAGGGGTTTGTACATAGACATCTGAGTTTATGTACTTACTATCGATCTATCTAGTTTAGCCTCTTTCTCCAGGGCATTCATCTGAGGGAACTCACATATTTATTAAAATCTTTGTGCTGTAAAGTGTTGAGTCACAGTTCCAATTACTAACACGTAATTTTGATTACTGTGACATTCCTTATGTTTTAGTCAGAAGAGACAACCCTTATTTGGTGAGACTGTCATTGTTAATGAATGAAAACTGTACCATTGATAAAATAGGGTTAAGAAAATGGGAGTGCTCCACGATCTTAGAGTGAGATGAATACAGATAATCAAAGCAGTTTTACTCTTTGATTTCAAGGTCCCCATATATTATTTCAGCTTATATCAGATAGTCCTGTTTGGCACAGCTGTTACATTTGATGATCAAAAACTCTTAAGGTAGTAATCAGATACAGTAATTAGACAACAAAGTCATTGAACAAATTTGTTGGCCAATGGTGAGTCACTCTAAATTTTGATGGTCTCATACAAAGCATTGTTTGTCACTGCAGACAATGGAGATTTTGATTACTGAGTCACTAGAGTTTCTTATCTGCTAAAATTTTCACTCATTAATTCATAACTGCTGATTTCTTAGCCTATTCCGATTTTATATAGAACACACCATTTCGTAAGTGTGAATGAAGAGTCAAAAGGGTAAAAAAATCTATTAGAATTGTTATATATTGGCATTGTTTTCATGGTTACTTGATAAGATAGAAATGAAGAACATTTCTGATTTCTTCATTGTCAAAAAATAATTAGTATCCATTTATGCAAGTAAAACACCCTGATTGAGGTTTTTATCTTTATTTTCTGAGGGAATATAAGTAATTCCATTGTTTATTTTCTTATCTTAGGAATAAGAAACATTTCAATGAGTATAATGCACTATAAAACATGTTTCCCAACTATCTAATGATTGATTAAATAAAGAGAATGGAAAAGAAAGTCAGGGGACATGGGAAGAATTACCTTTTTGTTTTCTAAATCTTTGCAAAGAAATGATGAAATATTGTGTGAGTGTGTGCAGGATTGCGCACATATGCTGGCATGTCTTGTTATTGTGTTATTTTTGTTGGGAGTGATTAGGGAAGGGAGGGTCTTCAAAAAGAAATTAATATTAGAATTTATAAAAAAAATTTCTTTCCAGAGGTAGAATGATAAATCACATTTAAATATAAGTATCTCTATTTTTTGAAAATTGGCAAACCCATTAATCTTTTCTAGAGTCATTAGCTTTATTTATTTGACATTAATTTTCAAGAAAAACTTTATATTCATTAAGCAACTACCCTGTCCTCCTTTCCCCACTGCCTGGAAACCACAATTCTACTTTCTGTTGCTGTGTATTTGACAAAGTGCCTTATATAAATGGAATCATACAGTATTTGTCTTTTGTGACTTCTTTTTAGCATAATGTCCTTAAAGTTCATCCATGTCACAAATTCTTTTTTAAGGTTGAGTAATATGCTGCTATATATATATAATATTTGATTTCAAGGTCCCCATATATTATTTTGGACTGCATCAGATAGTCCTGTTTGGCACAGCTGTTACATTTGATGATCAAAAACTCTTAAGGTAGTAATCAGATACAGTAATTAGACAACAAAGTCATTAAACAAACTTGTTCAACAAATATGTGTGTGTGTGTGTGTGTGTGTGTGTAATGTGCACACTACATTTTATTTATTTACAGAGGAACACCTGGTTTGCTTCTACCTTTTCCTTTTGGATACTGTAAATCAGGCTGCTGTGGACAAAGGTATTTAAATGCTTTTAAAATACCTTACTTTCACTTCTTCCATTTAAGCTGAGGTGGACTTGTTGAAAACTTAATTTTTATTCTAGAGTGGGATATATCCATCTCATTTTTTTTTAAAGATTTATTTATTTGTGCATACAGAACTGGGGTACAGGCCAGAGGCTCAGGGGTGGCGAGAGGCTTCACCAGAGACAGAGTGGGGAGCAGAACAGGCAGATCTACAAAGTACACTGCTAAAGGGAGCAGCGGGCAGGTCAGGAGAGGTCTGCCACACCATGTGGATCTCCTCCGGGGCAGGCGGGGATCGAACTCATGCGGAAGTGGCTTTAGCTTCTTAGAGCGGTGCTTTAACCTGCTGTGCCACCAGGGAGGGCCTATCCCATCTCATTTTACAGAGGAAATAAACAGTTTATTTTGTGGCATTCTAATCTGTTGCTACAATAGTCTTATTTTCATAACTACAAACTTGGGCACCACTTATATTTTGGACTAGATGATTCCTTATTATGGGGGGTTGTTCTGTACATTGTAAGATATTTAGCAGCATCCTTGCTTTCTATCCACCAGACTGACCAGTAGCAACACTTATCTGGTCGACAAAAACAGTACCAACTGAGAACCACCACACAAGACCACATGGTCCAGTACAGTAGATCTAACTGTGGATTCTTAATAGTTTTAACCGTATAATCTACTTTCCCAGTATTGTGATCAGGAGTAATAGAAAGGCACAAATTTGGTAGAGTTTTTGTTCCCTTAAGAGCATTGATTAATTTTGGCATAGTTTTCAAGAAACATTAGAGCAAGCGCTTTGACTTGGCATTGGTTATTGATTGCTTAATATATCAATCGATTCATTCAACAAAAATATATTGCTATCCCTGTTATATATTCAGTGTTGGTGACTTGTATGTTGCTGACTATAATGAATTTGTGGGTAGTAAGCTTGCAGGTGGACTAGTTAAGAAGCTGTTGGGTATAATAAACAGATAGGAAAACGAAGGATTTGGGTAGTGACAATGGAATGATCAGAAGTGATTTTATTCAGAGGTATTTGGAAAGTAAAGAACTAGGATTTGGTGACCAATTGAGAAAGGGAGAAGTCAAGAATAATTGCCAGGTTACTGGCTTAGTGAAAAGGATGAAAGTGGTGGCATACATGAAGATCAGGATCAGAGTAGGAATGGGCTTTTGAGAGTAGGGGAGATAATAATTTCAACTTTTGACACTTTCTATTGAAGACTCTTTTTGGGTATCTAAGAGGATGAATTAGACAATGATGTAGAAAATGCCAGAATCTTGTCTATTTTGGTCCTTTGTTTATCCCCTAGTTTTTGGATAGTAGCTACATTTCTAGAGGTGGTGACTGATTTAGGCTGATTGTATAAATTTGTAATTTTTCATGATATATCTGGTTTAATTGAAATCAGGGAAACAGATAAAATGGTTTAAGCAGAATATTTACAGGGAGAAGAAAGCTTGATAACAGTAACAGTATTTGGGAGGTATATTCAAGGAACTAAAGAATCTGCAGCTAAGAGTTCAAGTAAGAAGAAGACTGAGAAGACACAGGATTTTGCGGCTAAAAAACATTGATGGCATTTTGAAAGTCTTTTTCGTAGTGGTGGTTGCAGAAGTTCAAGTCATCTGATTAAAGAGTAAGTGGGAGGTGAGTAGATAGAATTAGGAATAGGCCATTCTTTCAATTTTGGCTATGAAGAAGAGACATTAATAAGTAAGTGGAATGGGCGGGCAGAAGGCCAGAAGGTTTACAGATAGTTTAAATGTTGACAGAGGAGGCAGTGGGGCACAGAGGTTAAAGTGGGAGAAGAGAAATAGGGGTGCGACCACCCTAAGATGGGAGATGAATCTGAAGCAGGGATACTCTTAAAATTGGGGGCATTTTGTTAATGATGAAGAAGGCCTATATTCTGCTAGGATTATAAAGAATTATATTTCTGGGGTTTCCTGAAGAGTCAAAGTAACAGAGACATTAAGTGACCCCTGGTCGACTCTGAGCCATTTCAGAGTTCCTGAGTTCTGAGTCTATTGATCCTTGGTAGTTCCATTCATATAATGATTCTCTTTGTTTTGGGCAGCAGGTGTATTGTAGAATTAGCCTTTAAACCTGTAAATGAGGTTTGAGCTTGGGTTCCAAAGCTAGTCTAAATAGTCAGTGTAGCAGGGGGGTTCTGATATCCTCTAGACACTTACCCAGGTTACAAAAGACAACCTGCGTGTCACCTATAGCAGCCTATTTAAATTAGCAAATGTGTCATTCTCAGTATGACTCTTCATGACTAGTAATCTGTACAATGAGTCGTTGATTGTAGAACAATGAATTATTGTAGTATCAAGCTTAAAATATATTTTTTAAAAGATTTATTTATTTGTGCATACAGAACTGGGGTACAGGCTAGAGATGCAGAGGGTGAGAGGCTTCACCAGAGGCAGAGTGGGGGGCAGAACAGGCAGATCGACGAAGTACACTGCTGAGGGGAGCAGCGGGCGGGTCAGGAAAGGTCTGCCACGCCATGTGGTCACCTCTGGGGCAGGCGGGAATCGAACTCATGCGGAAGTGGCTTTAGCTTCTCGGTGCTGTGCTTTAACCCACTGCGCCACCAGGGAGGGCCTCAAGCTTAAAATATTTTATGTTTAAATATTAAAGGTTGATTATACTTCACTTTCTTATGTGGCTTTGGATCGAGAAAATACTATGTTCAAATTCTAATTCCATCACTGACTAAGTGGCTTTGAGCTAGTGATTTACTGTCATATCCTCATGACACTGCTTGATAATGTCTGATTACCATTAATCATTGTACCATAGTTGCAACTATAGGAGGTCATGCATATATTTCACCAGATTCTTGATACCAAATAAATAGAAGCTGATATTCTTTGAAATTATTTAAAAAATTATCATTTACTACTATAGACTCCTTAGTAAGTATAGTGACTAACAACTTATTGTTAGAATTCCAGATCAAAGTTGAATTAGCTTACTTCTGCATGGGTCTAAGAGACTTTACTAATAATGGTGATATCCTTGGTCTGAGTTTTGGAAGGGACAGAGATTTTGCGATAAACCTGGGTGAACTAGCAACATCTTTTGTTGGACTACAAAAAAGGAGAAGGGAGGTGTTGAAAAATTTTAAGGTATAGGGAAGTGAATAAAATTTTTATCGAATTCCTATCACTTCCCATGAATGTATCTCAGCCAGAAGACATGTTTTAGCTTCTTTACTCTGTTTCCCACTTCAGATTATTGGGAACTTTCTCGTGTTGCAGCATTTGCTGCTATCAGTCATGCTCCTTGACTGTAGTGGAGATAGAGCGGGAGAGGTCTAGAGAGATGGAGGGAGGATGAAAAATGGTGTGTAGGGTAATTGTGCTGGTGTTTTTTCCTCTTCAGATATCTGTTTGGCTCTGGCTCAGCTGCTCTGTGAGTGTAACCAAAGAAGGGGTCTGGGGAAGGGGAGAAGGCAATTAAAATCTTGAACACTGTAAAGGCCCTTTTTAATTAAGTGGTGAGGATGGAAAAATAAAAAAAAACCTTCTTAGACTTTATTTCTGTTCTGCCTTTAAAAAGTCTGCTGAGGGATCAGAGTTCAGGTCCCTAAGAAAAGATAGAACTTTCAACATAACAACGCTGAAAAAAAAGGGGTTTTCTGAACTTTTCAGATAAAGCCGCCCTTATTTAATTTCCCTCTGCCTCTTACCTATCTCTTCTTTCCCTCCCCCACCAGCAGTCCAACGCTGAAGCACCCAATTCTCTAGGGTATTAATGGAGACAGTTCCAGTATCTAACTGCAACGTTTCCTTTATTCAAATTGCTTTTGGTCCTTGCTGGGAAATGCTCTGAAAACTGAACCGGCTCCTGAAAACAAAGGCTGCACGTTGTTGTCCCTCCCAGTAATGCACTGTGTGATTTGTTCCCACCTCCTGTTCACGACTCATTAGTTTCTAAGTACAGAAAAGGTTGCTCCTCTGGAATAAAAGGAATGGACCTAGCTCGAGTCCCTTTTCTCTTTCTCCGGTGTTTTATTTGGGTACAATCACAGTTACCCACCTTCATTAGCAACTCGGCAGGGGGGCTGGCACAATGGTGAGACTAGCTTTTGCTGTTTCCCTGGGGTGTATCAGAGATCTCAGAACTCAATACCCTACTATAAAAATAAAATACTATGCTGCAAACGACATTTTGATGGAACAAAGCCTATGTCTCAGTCTGCCTGGGTCTCTCAAATTGCCATCCTTGCTGAAAGCCTCTTGCATTTTACAACCCACATCCCCCCACCCCTGCCCTGCACCCCCACCCCCATCCCTCTGCATTTTCTCCCTCTGAATGTGGTTCTTTTGGTAGTTTTCCTGTCGGATTGAAGGTTTTTGTGTGCATGTGAAAGTTCAGTGTCTGAGCGAAGCCTTTTATATTTAAAGTATAAGCCAGGACAGAAGTTTCTGATGGGATGAGTAGGCAGCAGATATTTGTGAGCTTTTGTACCTAAGGTGCTGTCATTTCAGATTTATATTTAAAGTCTGGAAAACTATGTGAAAACTTAGAGATGCTATTAAAAAAAAACTGAGTTACATATTGTTAGATATTTTCAATTTTCATTGTTTTCCCTGCTTTTCCAGAGTGATTAAATCATTGTGTTATTTAAAATCTAGGCACTTGGGGAGCTTTCCCTTGACTCCAGAGCTACTACTAGTGTGCAGGAACTCTATTGTAAAGTGAGATGCTGACATGCGCAGTGTCCGCCAGTCTTTCAGTAAGGCACTTGGAGGAAACAGAGCTTTGAGCTTGTTGATGTCTAGAGTTAATATGCCAAATTCTTGGGACGTGGCTAATATTACTTATGTTAAGGCAGCATGGGAAAATAAATTCAGGGAACTTTGTCGTTAAAAGATCTTAGAAAATTCAACTCCTTTATTCTTTATTATTACACGTTAGCTGTAATAAGGCAAGAGTTTCATTTTTTTAAAGATTTATTTATTTATTCATGTGGAACTGGGGTACAGAACAGAGATGTGGAGGGCGAGAGGATTCACCAAAGTGGGGAGCAGAACAGGCTGACTGAGGAAGTACACTGCTGAGGGGAGCAGTGGGTGGGTCAGGAGAGGTCTGCCTTGCCATGTGGATCACCTCTGGGGCAGGCGGGGATGGAACTTACACCCAAGTGGCTTTAGCTTCTCAGTGCTGTGCTTTAACCCACTGAGCCACCAGGGAGGGCCCGCAAGAGTTTCATTTTAATAAATAATTCTAAATTCTTTTAGTGGCAAAGTGCATTGCTGTTATGTTTAAATGATAATATTGAGACTTACTGAGATATTTAGGATCTTAGCTTATAAAAGAGTGATTCAGTTATTTAAGAAAAATTCCCTTTGATTCTGTAAATAGGAAAATAGTGTTTACAACTTTGAGATGCTATTTTTGCTTTGCCCTTTGGTTTGTAGACATATTCTACCTTTTTTTTTTTTTTTTAAACAGAGAACTTATGATAGATTCTTTGTGAGACAAAGTTTACACAGATAAGAGATGACATTTTCCTATCATTTGGGTCTACAATACTTTATATTACAGCAGGTTGAAGTGGGTTATGTATTCTTTCCTGTTCCCACAAAAACAATGGTGTGAGGAATATCTTTATACTCTTAGGAGCATATACATAGGAGTAGGATTGCAGAGTAAGCAAGGACACACAAAGTCACCAGGCTCCCAGCTGGAAAGGCTGCCCACTCTATGTACTGTATGGCCCACTAGCAGTAGGTGCGCATCTTGCTTCCTCACATCCTTCTCAGCAGTTTCTATGTGCAGCCTTTCTCATTTTTCTAAACTTAGGGGTATTAAAGGATATTTCAATTTGCATGTTTCTTCTTTCCAATTTGCAGTTCTGTGATTACTAATGAAGTTGAATTTCTCTGTGCTAGCTAGTTAGTATAGAGACTTGATTTAAATCTTCATGTTGATGTAGAACTTAACTTTGACTTCATCCAATATATCACTTGTTTAAAAAACCTTGCAATTTTTGGATCCAAGGACATGTAGGAGCTTAGTCTCAGACACTTATTCTGTTAACCACCTTTTCATTTAAGTTTCAATTCATCTAGAGGTCACTGTTGCATAGAGTGGTATTGTTAGAGGTGGCAGATCCATATTTTGGGAAACAATGCAACTATTTGGTGTGAAGGATCATGCTGCATTATGGAGACAGTTTGGAAATCATAATTTTAGTGAAATCATTTGAAATTTAGTGAAAACAAGGTTAAACATAGTATATTATCACTTACTAAAAATTCAAAACAATTATGCACAAAAACACTTTATTTTTTTTTCTTTTTTTTTATTACAAAGTTTATTTTTACATCATTATGCACATTTTTTTTCCATCTCGATTGTAATCCCCGCAGGTTTCCCATCACCAAATCACCCCTGAAAACACTTTATTTTTTAACAAATAAACAATCCATATCCAAAGACAGATACCAGATAATTGTTTGTTTATGTAAGAGTAGGTGTGAATGGGTTTCTGGGAAAACAATAAATGAAATAAAATAAATCAAGGGAGGGACACTTCATAGATTGTTAATAACAGTATACTCGGCTGAGAAGTAGCCTTGGAAGGTGGTAGATATGACAGGAAATATGAGCAGAAAATAGGGTAGGTGATGAGCCAAAATGTTAGAGAAAAAATACTTTAAGAGTTATAATTCATAAGTGAGATGCCTATAAGGAAGAAAAATGTTCCTAAATAAGTACATCTGGTCATGCTTTTTGGCTCTTTAAGCATTTTGTGGGAGAAAGAGGAATTTCTTTTTCTCCTTAGGTGAAGATATTTGTAAGAAGGAAAGCAGATGTTTTGTTTCAGATACATGTGTACACCTGTCATAAGACAAAATGCGTAGTTACTATTAAGAACAGGTTAAGGTGATTTTTAAATGTTGCTTGTTAAATTAAAATTCTCTTTCTGGCAAGTATTTATAAGTAAGTCATTTATCATAGGTGTTCTTTGGCTGTATCTTAAATTTGGTGATACATAGAAGTGATATGCAGGTGGTTGTTTAGAAATTAGATGAATGAGTTATTTTATTGGTGTTTATCCTTTGATTAATAAATTTTTCTTATTTATAAGAAACATCAAACACTGATTAATCACATATAACTGAAGGAAGGCCAAAAGAAGGTCTGCGTCTGGAATTGTGTTCTCAATTTACTTTCAAACCACCAACACTCTTGAGGAATATGATATACTCCTATTATTAGAACCAGCACTCTCTTGGCTTCTAACCCAATTGTCTTACAGTATAAATAATTGTTTCTTTGGCAGATATGAATTTCATACTTCCCTCTCCTCAATATCATTCACTTGTTTTTTTCGATGTTCTGTTGATACACTGCCCGGTACCCCCTCATTTATTTTATGTCCTTATGCTCAACACTATACTAGTACTTTGTATTATCTCATTTATTCCTCATATGGCTGCATGTTGATAGATAAAGGAAGCAGACTCAGAATGGTTGTGTGATTTCTCCAGGATCATAGGCCATCAATACAACCAGGATGTTAAGTCAAATGTAACTCTAAAGTTCATCTTTTTCTAACTGATGACACTATTTTTCACAGGGTATCTTCTACAAAGTCCATATTTGTGTCATTGTGATGTTTTCATTATGTTCCTTAATTATTGAAAGGTCTTGCAGCTCTACTTTTTGCTCCAGCTATTGTTAAAGAATGTGAGCACTTTTAAGTTGCACCATAGAAAATCAGTACACAGGCACCTTTTAGAGGTTAGATAAACTCCTTGCTGTCCATTTACTCAAAAGCCTGCTTGGAGAAGATTGGTGTTAGATCACTTACCTTTGATGAAGCTTATTATTGCAAACTGCTGGATGAAATTCACTGATCTGTTTGTTATCGAGTTTATGTTGAGGAGACACCACTTAATATACCACACCAGAGACTTTTGAGAGGAACTGGAGATGAAATCCTTCTCAGGTTCATTTGCTGTAAACATTGATCCCTTTTCAGGAGGCTCTTAATGAACATTGTGGCTCTTAATGAATCTTATACTTGATTACGTTTTTTCTTTACCTTGATTGCTAGCAAGGTTAGAGCCAAGTTTGTAGGCCATTTCTCTCTTTTATTTAAAAAAAAATGTATTTAATTCTTACAATGCTTGCTTGCTTTTCTCAGGTGTAGTCCCCACAGAATTCCCACCTCCAGTTCACCTGTGCACCATCACCATAGTCCCTTGTGCTCTTTTCGCCCTCATTTTAATTCCTGTACCTTCTCTTCCCATTACAGGTCATTTCTAAGAGCTGCCGAGCAATAAGCCATATGTATTTGTGTTCAAATCTTACAACTGGTTTTATTTTCCTCTCTATGTTCCTTTTGTTTCTTAATTATTTTGTTTGAATATATTTTCATAAATGCCCACAAATCATTTTCCTAACCTGATAGTTAAATCACATTCCTGCTAAGAATGCTGCATGTACAATTCATCTTCCTCATTTGTTTTTCTTCTTTCATCTCCTACTAATTTTCCATTGTCTGTTAAAAATTATCCTTTTGATTAACATGTTCATAGAATTTTAGTGGTGTTTGTTATGAGTCTTCAACATGAGTAACTTTTCTGGAAAATTAGCCTTTTAACTTGTCTTTTTCTAAGTTCATATTTTTAGTAAAAGTATAAATTTTTATGAGACTATAAAAAACAAATTTAATTTTCCTCTGTGGATAAAAGTAGGAAAAATTGGAGTCCAAAGAAGTGTCTTTATAGAAGTTTTTGAGAATTTGTATAGAACAGAAAGATTCCCAGCTTCTTCTGAATTCTCTGTTGCCTTATGGACATTTCTGTTTGAATGTTCAACTTACATGTCAGAGTGTTTGTGATTTTATATATATATATAATCACCCTCCTTCCACCCCTCCCCCCCAAAAAAATCACCTCTACCTTTTCCCTTTCGTTATTTCTCCTTCTATTTCTTGCCTTGGTAAATGGTACTCATCTGTACCTAGTCATTCCGACCATCGATACAATAGTCACATTAGACTTCTAATCAGCCACCCAGTTCTTTATGATTTTATCAACTTAAAGCTTTAAAGTTGTCCCTTTTCTATTCCGATTGCTGTTACCTATCCCAAGTGCCTTGCACGGAGCCTTGCATACACAGGCATTCCAAGTTCTTGGTTGAAGAAACTAACAAGTGAATGAATGAAGGAATGCAGGGATGTTGTATCCATTTCTTTGCTTCTGCCTAGACACTTCAGATCCTGTCTCCCTCCTTCTATCCTACTTTTTGCTCATGTTGTTGGGGTGATATTCCTGTTAGTCTTCCTTTATGAAATCTTCAGTGACTCCTTCCAGATTTCAGGATTTAGTTTCTTTTTAGTTTCAATACTAAGTTCTGTGCAGCTTTTTTGTCTTAACCTTCCACCAGTTCTCTCTGCTGCACGTAATTCCATCATATGGCCGCATGCTCCATTTCTTCCCACATGGTGTTCATGACTCAGAACCTAACTAAAGCTTCACTGGGAGAACTGACCTTACCAGTCTGGCTAAGATGCCTTTTCTCTTAACTCTCGTATCTTTCTGCACAGTGCCATGGCATGTCCCATATTAAGCTGTTATCAAGACTGCCTTCTCTAGGGATTTCTTTTAACACAGGGCTTTACTCCTAGACAGTCCAACATTTAGTGAATAGCCAACACCTTTTCATTGACTGGTCATATATTGGTAGAATAAGTCTGCAGGTCATAATCCAGACTAACCTTTTATTCAAATGATACATGTTTATTGTTTGAGAGTCTGGGGATACTACAGTGAATAAAAAGCCCCTAACCAGACATTTAAAAAGTAAGCAAACAGATATACAGTGTGTAATAGCATTTATGTGAGGTCAGTGAAAATGGATATAGTAATTCTACAGCATGCAGTCAGCAAGGCATGTCTAGAGAGGAAACTTTTGCACAGAGACCTGAATGAATTAAGTGAGGAGCCAAATGCCTGGGATGTTGCTGTTGGGGAGGAGTGCTCTGGGCAGGAGAAAATAACGTTCCTGAACAGCCGTTGTGTACCAGGTCCTGTTCTAGGGGCTTGGAGACAACAATGGACAAGACTGTTTATTGCTTGTTTGTGTGGTCTATTCTTTTCCAGTATTATGATCACATACCTCTCTTTAATTACTTGATTTTCTGCAATTAAAAATTCCCACCTGACAAATCCCTTTTTTTCCCTCTGCTTTTCAGTTCCTACTCTTTGGAAGGAAAACCCATAGCCTTTTATTGCTGACAAGGTCTTGACAGATTATGACATGATCCTGATTCGGGGGACAGGTCCCCATCCTGTCCATATTGAGTCATGGTATTCAGGGATATGTGAAAAAGTCTTAGGTTTTTATGTCTTTAAACATAAACCTGATGTTTATGTTTATAAAGTTCTCTTACTGGAACTAGATACAGATATTGCTGTTACCTTTTCCCTGTTTCCCTCCCAGCCCGCTACCTTATATAAAACTTAGAGCCTTTTGTCTTTGTAAGACAAATTGTAATTTTGGGTGCTATTCCTTCCGGGATCACTTGCCAGTTAATTCTGCTCTGTGGCAGCTCCCATTTGTAAGTGGGACACTCTTCCAGAGAGGTTATAAACATCTGTGTCCAAACAAGCCCCTGTGCTCTTGAAGAAATAGAGCTAAGAAGAATTAGAGAAAAAAAAGAACACTCCCAAGAAACTGTAAATTTGCAAACTCGTCCCCTGGCAGCTGACAGGTGGAATGACAACCCCAGTCAGTAACACTAGGGCCATTGTGATAGGAGGGAACTTAATATTGTTATTGTTCCACTGAGATGAAACTTGTATGAGGTGATGCCAGCTCTTATACTGAGAAAGCCCAGTTGAGCGGAAGAGTTTTTGGTTTTTGCTTTTAGAACTGCCCAACAAACTGAGGAAAACCGATTAAATCTGGAGGGCAGCAGCTCACTTGACAAGCTTCTCCAGGCACCTTTGAGGAGAATCAAAGATAAATAAATAACACCATTTATTGAGTGGAGCATGGGGTGAGAGGGAGTGCCTGGCCAGGAGTTAAAATTTCAAAGGGTGGAGGAAGTACTCACTGACTTTCTTCTTGATGAGACTCTTGTCTCATGACCGAGTTCATGCCTGGATTAGACTTGCCCCTTGTAAACATGTGTGAGTTTGATTAAAAGGAAGGACATAAAAATATATTTCCAACAACCTCAACTATAGATGGAAACTGATCAAATATAAATGTCCTTATTGAAAATATTAAAAAAAATTTTTGTAAGTCCTAGTGGTTGTTCATTTGCCAATAGTAGATACAAAACCTCTGGCCTGTTGCACAAAGGTTTAGTTTTGAAAGTGTAACTTCTAGAAGAGTTATTGGAGTTTTGGCTTTCTCTCTGTTTCAAGTTTAGTAAGCTACCTTGGCTTGAGGTGGTACTTTATGAATAGTTTTTACTTGAGTTTGATCATTCTCAAAGGGGTGATGGATATTTAGTCGACTAAAAATTACTCATAATTTTTATTGACTTAGAAAGCATTAGAGGGCCCTCCCTGGTGGCACAGTGGGTAAAAGCGCAGCATTAAGAAGCTAAAGCCACTTCAGCATGAGTTCGATCCCCAACCTGGAGGTGACCCACATAGCGCAACAGACCTCTCCTGACCCGCCCGCTGCTGCTCCTCTCAGCAGTGTACTTCGTGGATCTGCCTGTTCTGCTCCCCACTCTGTCTCTGGTGAAGCCTCTCACTGCTCCTGCACCTCTGGCCTGTACCCCAGTTCTGTATGAATAAATAAATAAATCGTAAAAGAAAAAAAAAAAGCACTAGAGATCATTTAGCCTAGTCCAGAGGCTAAGTGGCTTTCTGCTAGCAAGGAGATATGCGAAGCCTCAACCCATAATCTACTACCTTTTCTCCCTACACAGATGCTTGCTTGTCTTTTTTTTTTTTTTTTTAAGATTTACTTACTTATGCTATAGAACTGGGGTACAGGCCAGAGGCACAGTGAGAGGATCACAATCTATAGTGATTTCTCACTTCCTTTTCTCAATGTGAAAAATGAATTTCAGATATCAGTACACATTGAAGAAAGGAAACTTTTCTAGATTTCATTAGATGATAGGATGAATAGACTATCCCAAGTAGGATAAAGGAAAAGAAAAATATTATTTACTACCTCTGACAGACCACTTTAGACAGGACTAAACTAAAAATAAATTTAAAAACATTAGTCTCAAATAACTTCTTAAAACAAAGGCACTTTATAGGTGAAAAATATAATTACTCCTGTAAAAACAGGGAATTTTGCAGGCTCAAGATCTTTTGCTCCCTATTAGAAATGATATTTGACTTTGTCAATACCAGTTGTCAGTATTAGGATTTTTTGACCCATCCTCCTTCAGTATTTTTGTTTTAGGTTATAGAACTCACCCAGTCATAGTTTTGAAAAGGGCTGAGGTAACCTCCTTCATGTGACAATAACACTGTTTATATTGGAGACAAATCCCAGAAACTCAAGGTAACCACATACACAGAGTGAGAGAGTGCATCCGGGAGATTTTTATTTGGCATTTTTACTGCTAACAATCTACAGCAGTTTTAGTATTTAGTGCCAACTCAGGCATAAGGGGCAGTTTCTGTTTCTGAAAGGCTTAAAGAATCATCAAGAGATTATATAGTAGATAACAGAGGATGGAGATTCTGGCTACCATAAAATTTTTTCAAAGATATGAAGAAAGGCAAACAACTGCTTCTAGGTCCTTGTTTTTTTTTTTTTTTTTTTTTTAATTGAATTTTTAAGCTCCAAAAGCTCAGTGTGTTCTTTGGTTCTTTGAGCAATCCCTTTGTCAGATGTCTCTGAAACTCTCCCACTTCCCCAAAGCAATAAATGCTTTGGTGACCAATTAAAACAGCTGAGAAACGAAGCACTTAAAAGACAGAGCTAGAGTCATATGGTGTGACCAAAACCTGTGTCTCAAATCTCAGTTATCTAATCTCCCCACTTCATTGCATATTCTACAAGCACTAATTCAGAAAAGCACTTTTCATCACTACAAAGTCTTGCTATAAACACCATGGCTTTGGAACAGGGTTATCTCTAGACTCTGCTGATATCCTGTGTCTGCTCACATACCAACTGGATTCTTGCAAGTGGATCACAAGGAATCTATGATAAATTTCATTCGCTTCTGATGAAACCAAGACCTTCACTATTTGAGCTTATTGAGATATCATCCTTCCTTTATCACACAGGGTAGTTTGGGTACTTGTTAGCATTCTGAATTCTTAGGCACTCACTCAACCAAGACAATTAAATCCATCATTTTACTGTGCTTGCACGGGAGTGAGCTAAATTCAAAAGGGTTTACACTTTATTTTTATTTGTTTACTTAAGAGGACAGATGTGAATAGAGCTGTTGAGTCTGCCCAGGAGTCAGAACTGTTGTTTTGGATGAAACGAAATGAAATACCCCCTGATGGAATGAGGTTTGAAACAGTGGGAGAGACATTTACAGTTTATACTTTATTTAATTTAAACTTAAAGAACTATTTTTTTAAGCATTTGAGAAAGATGTTCTAAGGTCTTTTAGGAGATATCTTTAACATCATGCAAAGAACAAAATACCAGAGCTTTCAAGTAGTGAGAGTTAGGAAAAGCTCTGAGAGTAACCAACTTTGAACAGGTTAAGTAATGACTGAGTTTCAGCTCCCTGAACTATAAAACAAGGAGATTGGTAAATGCCCTCAATGTTCTCAAGTTACTTCAGGTTCTTATGTTCTCTAATTACTGTAGTGTAGTCTGACCCTGATAATAATAATAATAATAATAAATATATGTGCATAGTTTTATTCTGTGTTAAGGGAGGTGGTTTGTCTAAGTTAATGGAAGAATTGAAAATTCTTTGGTGTATGTGTAATTGGTTATACTTGCCTATGCATGGAAAAATCAGATTGTTGAGAAATAGTCAAGATTTCTTTGTGTGTTAGGTCTATAGACATGTAAGAGAGGGAGAATTTTACATTCACTTTATACTTATTTTTTACTATTTTTTTTTACTAAGTTCATGCATTGTTTCATAGTTAAAAAATGAATTGACTTATTTTTTAAAGGATAAAATGAAGACTTTCACATCATTACTGAATGCATATCAGAATATAACTATGTTTGGAATTTAATTTCAGACTTCAAATATTTTATATAACTTTAAAGTATTACTTGAAATCAGGAATAGATTTTTGCTTTTATTCTAGTAAGGAAGTTCTGTCCATCTATGAGAGTAGCTAGCTTTGTTCTGTGAAACAAGGGCTTCTTTAAAAAAAAGCACAGAGTAAGGGTTAGCAATATTAATGACAGGATTATATATCTTCTATTTGTTTAGTCCTTCAAAATGCCTTATTAATTTTTTAAATCCTATCTGTAATAGTTTCTAAAATCACCTTTCTTTGATTTGCAACTATGGGAATGAAACAGTGGGAAAAAATTCATTTTCAAACCAATTAGTTAGTAATAACTAGTATCAAGTTTAAAGTCTGAATTTCAGAGTCTTATTGCCTTGTCTTAAATGCAAAACAGTAGCTCCCTCTTAATCTTTTTAGAAGATAAAACTACAGGAAATGAAATAGCAGTCTGTTTAAACATCAGAAGACATTTGTAGAGTCTGCATACGGCAACTAGACTTGAATGTGGGAAGAAGTACTAGTTATTTTTTGTTCTTTCTACTCTATTTTTACAGATACTTCTGTGAAGTTTTGAGAAACTTTAAGAACGCAGAAACTAAATGCTTCTGACCTGGTGTATTTATGGGCTTCTTTTTCTTTTTTTTTCTTCTACCTTTCTTTTTGACAACATGAACTTTACAGAAAATAAGAACTTAAGGAATATTCCATTCTAATTTGGAAAAAGTTAGTATGAGTATTTAGCACTTAGTTAATGTGTTTATGTTATTATAATCAGTGTAACATAGACACTGTAGGGTGTTTTTTGTTTGTTCATTGGTTTGCTTTAAAATTGCTCTATCAAACTTTGCATTTTCCGTTCCACCTGGCACATTGTTTTATAGTTTTTCCCATACTCAACAAAGTTGAAAAACAAAAGTTAAAGACAGGTGATCACACTGGCATTGTTAATTTCCCTTTTTCTTATCAAATTTGATTACCACTGGTTAAACTTATTTATACTTACCTATATCATCGAGGTTATGCTACTGTTCTAATTTTCTTTACGCATTACTTGGAGTAGTAGATTATTTATGCTAGTGCCAATAACCTCATGGTGACAAAGAAAATAATTATTGTTGCCATTAATTATGTCCCTATTTTTGCATTTAGACATTTCACTAATCCATTCAGAAAACCTTAATTGAGTAATTTCTATGTCCCAGACATTGATTTAGGGGCCAAGGATATACTAGCTTTTATGACAATACCCTTAAGGAGCTTATATTTCATATAATGTTGTAATGTACATAAAATCTTACAAGGTAACTATTGTCTTAATTTTTTATGTGATAAAGCTGAGGCTAAAGAAGGAAATAGCTTTCCAGGATTCTGTAGCCTCTAAGTGATTAAGTTTTAGTTTGAATCTATTTTATTTGATTGTAATTTGTGTACCATTCTGCTGCCTTGTAGGTAGGTCAGCACTATTATTTCCTTCTTCATTACAGATGTTTATAAACATCCAAGTTGGTTTCAACATGTTTGACTATAGATAAAGTCAAGCTGACTGGGCTATAGCATAGGATATGAATTCCACAAATGAATTTTTCATTAATTGTGATGCTTCAAGAAACCTAGAAGGGACACTAAAACCTAATACTTTGAACATCAAATAATACTATTCTTAGAAATAAATTTAATCAAGAAATTATAAGATTTAGTCACTGAAAATTACAAAACATTGAAAGAGGCAAAGGCAGCCCAAATAAATGGAAATATGTTTATTGATCAGAAAGCTTAAGATGGAAATATTTTCAAATTGATTCACAGTTTCAACAAAATCTCCATTAAAGCCCCATCTGATCCTGACATTCACTGGGCTGAGAATAGAGCTGTTACCTGTATTTGGTTTTGTGCATTAGGATTCAATTTGGATTATCTGTTTGGATCATTTCAATTTAAGTACAATATGATTTAGGATGATGATCTTTAAAAAAAAAAGATTTATTTATTCATACAGAACTGGGGTACAGGCCAGAGGTGCAGGGGTGGTGAGAGGATTCACGAGAGACAGAGTGGGGAGCAGAACAGGCAGATCAAACAAGTTCACTACTGACAGGGAGCAGTGGGTGGGCCTGGCCGTGCCATGTAGGTCACCTCCAGGGTGGGGATCAAACTCATGCTGAAGTGGGTTTAGCTTCTTAGTGCTGTACTTTAACCCATTGTTCCACCAGGGAGGGCCAGATGATGATCTTTTAATCTTTATTCATCTCTGTATATTACCTTTATTTGATACCACCTAGTTTTATTATATACAGGTTAAAAACAGACAGAACAAATTGATGTATGTATACTTCCTTTGTATGTATACTTCCTTTTTGATCCCTTTTTAAAAAAGCTTAATGTTCTATTAATTTGAACCCAAGAGTGGCATATTGTTGCAATTACATCACTTGGAAATGTGTTTATTTTCAAGAATACGGATTTGATTTTTGCAATTGTGTTTCTTTCATAATCTGTTATTCATGACACCTAATGGCTACACACTTGAAAGTCTTCCTGACCAGAGCACTAGAGTCTTGGAGGGTCAGTATAGAAATGATTCATGGTTTGATAAAATACAGGCAGGTTGAATATGACTTTTATAATGTGGCTGTGAGCTGGGCTTATAGTATGAATTCTTACATGTCTTCTTCTGTAAACAAGGAACTGATAGAGTTTTATTTCTTGAGTATTCTGCCATGGTGCTAGTGAGAAGTCTGAGTGCTTTACCCAACAGATTGTATAGCAGGAAGCAAAGTTTTCTGAGGTAAAAAGGGGGTTGGTAAAAAAGAGGGGATAGGCCCTCCCTGATGGCGCAGCGGGTTAAAGCACAGCACTGAGAATCTAAAGCCGCTTCCGCATGAGTTCAATTCCCGCCTGCCCCGGAGGTGACCACATGGCGTGGCAGACCTCTCCTGACCCGCCCGCTGCTCCCCTCAGCAGTGTACTTCGTCGATCTGCCTGTTCTGCTCCCCACTCTGTCTCTGGTGAATCCTCTCACCCTCCGCATCTCTGGCCTGTACCCCAGTTCTGTATGAATAAATAAATAAATCTTTAAAAAAAAAAAAGAGGGGATAAAATTTTGGTGGGGGACAGTTCTATTCTATTGAGATTCCCAAAACATTTCCTCAGAGTGTGCCTGGAGAGCCTTTGCAATAGTGACAGACAATATTCCCTCTTATTCAGGATGATTGGATAAAGAAACTAGTTATTTGGGGCTGGAGTATAGACAGCAAGGAGCCATGGTTCTGAATGTGGTATCTGGCCCAGACATACTTGCTAGTGATGGCTGTGGGCGTTGGCTGGGGAAAGAGTGGGCAGCAGGACTTGATAACACAAATCGTTAGCATTACCAACTTCATTTCTGGTCTTCTCTTTTAAAATAGATTATGTTTTATTAGCCACTTGTCAAATTGAATGCTAGTATCCTCATAGTCTTTGCCTGCCAAGTTGTTGGCATACATGGAGAGAATTCTGTAACACAGCTTCAGTTTCCAGCCACATTGAATTGTTAATTTTAATCAGTTCTTTCACGCTTTGGCTTTATATACTAGCTACTTTCCCTCAGAGTCTTTCTGCCCAATTCAAGTGATAGCGACCTCCACATTTAGCTCCCTTAATCCCTGACTAACCTGGCAGTTTCTGTTTTCAATGGCCCCATTGAGAGTTGATATACTTACTTTACATTTTATTTTTGTTCTTCAAAGAAGTTTTCAACCTATGCCCTCTAAATAAGCTAGAATAGATTACTCAACATTTATTTACTAAAGGTAAAAAGTAATGGCCATATCTGAATTTCTAAAAATAATGTTTTATGCTAGAAAGAAACTAAAATTATCGCATCATTGCCTGAATGGAATCCTGAGATATCATCTACCCTTTCCTCCTAACAGAATGATTTATTTTAAAATATTCTAATAAACAACAACCTTAAGTAATTAAATTTTTTTTTCTTAAAATCATAACTCACTTCAAGTTTATCAGTTTTCACTATCAGGGAAATTATGCTTTAAAATTTTTTAAAATTGATATCCTTTGACAAAGTTTTCTCTTATTGGTCAATGTTAAATATATTCACACTTAATCAAACCTAAGTCATTTTTCTCTATTCTAAACAGGGAAAAATCTCAAGTAAGTTGCTTCACAGTCACTATTGTTGTATGTTTCTTGAGTTCAAGTTGTGCTTCAATTAAATGTAAAAATGCAGTTTTATTACCTACAGAGATGCTGAGCTATAAATATTAATAGAGGCCCTAAGACCTATATCTAGAAAACTGCCATTGCCAAGGACCACCATATTCAGGCACTACTGAGAAATTGGAAAAGTAAATTTTGCATATTTTTTGTGAAAGATGGAAGCATCAGATGTGGCAGAGCTGTGTGCCAGGGACTGCAGCTCTGTTCTTTGAGGCATCAATCAGGTGGCAGTCATGATCCTGGTGTGTTGGAAACATGGAGAATGGTGCAGTAAGTATGTGGGGTGAGAAGAAGTAGAGAATGAGGGGTTCTTCAGCTTTGCTGAAAGAACTAGGAAGGTGCTCAATACTATTCCATAATCCCCTCTTCTTACCATTATTATGTCAGTAAAGCACAGAACTGAATTTGTTTCCTACATTGGATGGAAGGAAAGTAGGTAGGGAGCAAAAGAGATGTTTCAGTTTATTTTTTTAGATCTTTCATGCCAAAGTCATTGGTGGTCAGTTAAGGCTTTCAGGAACAAAAATAGTTATGATAATAATTACCATTTATTGAACACAACAATTGTGCAGATACTTTACATGGTTTTATTAAATATGTAAGTTCTATAATACAGCCATTTTGTATAAACTAATATATGTAAAGCACTTAGCACAGTGCCTAAAACATAGTAAGAACTCAGTAAGTGTTGTTAATAACCCATTTTGTAGATAAGAGAACTGTATTTGAGAAAAGCATAGAATGAATGAATCCATGGCCATGAAACTCTAAATCGCATGTGATAAACTATCACACAGTATGTTGTTTCTCTTTCAATAACTCACCTTCCTTTACAAAAGTCTTCCCTGATACATCTCCTAAATACATTTTCCTGCATTGGAAGAGCACATTTGTTTAAAAATTCTGTATTTTGACTTCTTCCATTTGGTGAATCTTTAGTCCCTTTAACCTCTGTACTTAGGGAAGTTCATTCTTCAGATGATCAAGATCTGCACCAAATTTATTTTGTGAGAATGTAAAATTTTTCTTACAAGATTTTAAAAGGACAAGTAAGATAATTACATAAAAGGATCTGTTTAGGCTCTTTTTGCATGGTAGGGGGTGGACCAACTAACCTTTGGATCACTTCCACTTGTATAATTCACCATTTCGACAGGACAGCAACATTTCAGGGCAAAGTTCAACTTTTTTTTATTATTAAATTCTTTTATCGTCGCCAGGAAACTAGAGAAAATGAATTCTTCACAGTATGCTTGTGCATGCAACTTGAAACGGTTTGCACACTAAATGAAATTAAATGAAAGACAGCTGTTTGGGAAAGAGCTGTCAGAAACTGATTGGGTTCTATTAAGAGGAGAATAGAGACTAGGAATAAGTTTTCAGCAACAGGATATCAGTGGTTTCAAAAGCAAGCAAATTTACATACACTAAAGCTCTCATGTGGTTGTGCTGTTGCATGTCTTTTCAGTTCATCCATCTTAAATTATTATTTGCTCTTGGTGAGTAGGTGTCTGCTTTCAAGGCTCCTCTGTACATATCAAATGTGTGGAAGTTTTTTCTTTTGTGAAGTAAAGACAGCACAACCCTGCTGCCATGCCATCCTCAGTACTTTGGTTTTGGTTAAACTGAAAATCCAGTAATGTTCATCAAGCTCCTTCCTTGACCCAGCCTCTATGTTCCTCCCAAAATACAAAAGGGGAAGGACCACCTTGGCAGGTGGCCAGGTGTTCTGCCGGGTCTCCTGAAATGGCTGCCAGCTAGAAAGAAACAATTACATTCCATAACAGACTCAAAGCAGATGGTCACCTGTGGTGATGAGTATTAAGACATTACGAAGGCTTTGATTTGTGAGTGTGCTTTGTACTTTCCAGACGTTCAAGTTGTTATCTGTGTGATGCTTCCTCCCTGCCAAGACGTCGCCGATTATTGTTCTGGCCTGTGTTCCTGTGGCTTGCCCTACAGTCCCACTGTTGCTGAGGAGCTCCTTCTGCTAGCTTCCAGGCATCCTGCTGTATGGCAGTTCTCAGTAGGGTATCTCCAGCAGCAAAATCTCACACATGGACATGTCTTGGTAGGAATTTTTTAAAGCCTTATTTGGGTTTTTGCTACTGAAACATACCCTATCCACAGTGTAACCGCAGGTGGGAAATTCAGTTAGCATTCAAAGTTAGAAATTCTCATGTAGTGTTGTGCTTCTACAGCCTTACTCTCTGCAGCTTCTCTTTGTGTTGAAATTTTACATTTTAAGTTTAGCAGTGGCCTTTCTTAATTCATTGACACTGAATCTCAAAGCCCTTGTTTTAAGATCTTACTGCTGTCCCCTCCACACACATCTTCCTTCTTCCTTCTTCCCCTCCCTCCTTCCCCTTCCTTCCTACCTCTTTCTCTCTTTCTTTTTTATGAATCAGAATATAAGCCCACAGTCTCCTTGTTAGCTGAGATGATGACAGCACATGATTCATAGTATGCCCGCATGTAATCCTCCTTCATGTCTCCCTGTTATACCAAAGGTAGACAAGATCCTGGCGCAGATACACACTGTAAAGATCCTGGAATTTATGAACCTTGGTCTCCAGGACTTTAGCAAATGGCACCTTATCCAATCTCAGCAGCCAAGCACATGGACACATTTTCAAATGAGTCAAAGGAATATCCTGGGTATCCCATCCCCGCCCCAGGCATAAAACACATTTGGTAGTAAGAAAAAGATTAAAACACCGGTAGTTCCTAATTTAGATCCAACATTTTCTCTGATCAGAAGAAAAGTACTAGCAAAATAAGTACTTCTTGATTATCTTGCCTAATTTCTTGATATAATTTCTATGAGTGAACAAATGACCTCCAAGAGATCACATTATAACTCATATACTCAGTGTAAATTCCAGAACACAAGAAGGTCAGCCATCGGATCAGAGGCTGCAGCAAGGTTTCCCATCATTAAACAGCCATTGAAGCAGATTTCACTATTGGATGTAAGCTGTTTACTAGCCAATGATTTTATTGGTGAGACTATTTACTTCTCAGTTTGAAATTCTTCAGGTAACTCCTATGAATGTTTTCTTCCTTGTTATGCTTCAGGGATGCCAAAAATATTCCTCTTTACAACCAGGAAGTCCCTGAGCACTCATTTTGTGAGAGTCAAGGCTAGAAGGGACAGAGTCATTGACAATTAGGAAAGCCCTAAGTCTTATTTTCCTTGTATCACATAAATAATTAAATCATTAGACAGCTTCTATTACCACCTAATTGAAGGGAATTTAACTATCTGTATAAATTATTTATTCTGCCCCAGATTCCTTTTCATTCATTCAGAAAAAAATTACTGAAAACCTGATAATATGCTGGGCACTGTGTTACTATTGATATCAGAAAAATTGGTAAATTGTGGCTTTTGCTCTTGAGAATTTATTAGGGTCTGGTGAGCTGTGGAAAGTAGTTTTCTGATAATTACTCCCTTTTAGTGGTAATTTTATGTCCACAATAGGCCTTAATAATACTTGTCTTTATTTGGTCAATATAGTATTTATCCCCTTTACAAAAATATTATCAGCACTTTTGTCTGCCTGACCTAAGATGTGAGGTCAAAATATGCATTAGAGGTAGGTAACACAGACACAAACACATTTTCATGCAGATAGTCTTCCTGACTTCTTGACAGTTTTAAATGTTGTAAGTGTTAGCTATAGTACTGCAGATTTAATTTATCATATGATCAAGTGGGGATGATGGTTTTTAGTGCAGTCATAGGAAATCAAAGTTAACAGCTGGACAAGAGCGGAGTCCCAGCTGTTCTTTTGAGCTGCATGCAGGGAGAAAATGGGGTGGTGCCTCCCCTCACTCCCCTGCTCCAATAGATGGTCTTCATTGGTCTTCCAAGATAACACCTGACAGATGCTTTTGAAGCAATACTGTTAACACTCAGGAATGAGACTTCAGTAAAAAGGTGTTAAGAATATATGAAGTGCATGTAATGGACATGTCATTTGTTTTCTTCCTTACCAATCTGATGAACTCACTGTATACAAAGAATACTAACTTATGTATTTAGGCAGCATTTTCCCTAAATTACAAAACTGGTTTTTAAGGTTGATTGTTTTAAAATTCTCCGAACCCTCGGGCAATGGGTTAAAGCACTGCTTTATGAAGCTCTCCCAAGCCACTGCGGCACGAATTCAATCCCCAGCCAGGGAGCTGACCCACGTGGCCTGGCAGACCTCTTCTGACCTGCCTGCTGCTACCCTTAGCAGTGTACTTTGTCAATCTGCCTGTTCTGCTCCCTACTCTGTCTCTGGTGAGTCCTCTCACCCACCACACCTCTGGCCTGTACCCCAGTTCTGTAAGCATAAAAAAATAAATCTTTAAAAAAAATTCTCTGAACACTCATGAGATTTTGACAGATGATGCCTAATCTTTGCCTGGAAGAATTTTATAGTTGTCGTAGGGTAGAGGGGCATATTTCTGTTAATACGGTTGGTTTGCTGATTTTTTTCTCATTAGAATTTGTATTAGCTAGTTTTGGCTTTCTTGGAGGAAAACTATTGTAACTTAATCAGTATTGTTCCTAGCATAAATTAAACTATAATGAATGCTGGAATCAAATTTTTGCAAAGCTTAACAAATAAATGTCTAATACCCATATGTAGTAAGAATTTGAACAACTAGTTCATGGTGAAGAACCACAACTTGTCAATAAAAATCCCAATAATACTTAAAGAAATAGAAATCTTAGTGCTGTCTACAAGAAGCTTCTTAATGTATTAAACTATTGACAGAGGTGTGACACTCAGTGAGACTGGTACAAAAAAGGGAAGGTCCCTTCAGCTGGACATTGTTAGAATTTCTCTTGGAGATGAAATTTCACTTGCACAGTTTTAGCAATTTCTTGTGCAAGTTTTTCTCATAGATCACACATTCACACAGTTCTTTGCCGCATGGAGTCTCTATCATTAGATGTGATTCCTGTGAGAAAGCTTTATCAGTTGGAAAAATCAAATGGCTTCCTTCTCATGTATGTATGCTCTTGTGTCCACTGAGATCTGCTAGACATAGAGCTGTGTGGGTGGTTGAACTCATGTGGCCCTTAACATAGTCACTGGGTTAATAGGCTTTATTTTAAATGTTAAGAAACTGGGGTTTCTTTACACTTGTCCTGTTAGGGAAGGCTTTGCCACAGTGGTTCCATATATAGGTTTTTCACCTGTAGGAATTAAATGATGTGGTTGAAAATACAATTCCCTAGCTAGAAATTCTCACAGATGCTACCTCTGTAAGATTTCTCTGCCGCACATATCTTGAATAACCAACTCTGACTTCTGGCTAAATTCACTGTGTGAATTTTCTAGTATGAAAAGTTTGAATCTTTTGATGAGAGTTTTTCCGTAGTCAGTACACATACACTTTTTCTTCTGTGTTAACTTTAGGAGGTGTGGCATCATGGCGGTTTGATTATTTTATCCTGAAACCTATGGGTCATTAGGGACAGCTTTCCAGTCCTGAGCAGTGAGAGCCCTCCAGCCTTGAACAGCTTGCTTTTTACCACTGATTCTTGTTTTATATTGGGATGGATTAAGGTAGAGATGAATTTTTTTTTGTTACATAATAGAAACCATTCCTGTCATAATATCCATGTGATAATATTGAAAATTGTCTTTTCATACTGATACATTCATACAGGTTGCATATTGACTTTCCATGATATTAATCTTTCAGTTATGTAATCTGAGCGCAATACAAGTGAATGACAATTACTTTTCTTACCTATCATCTTTGTGGGTAAACTGAAGCCTTTGAGGAAAATATATATGTATGTTTTCAATTCATCATTGAATTTGTACAGGTGTACATTATAGCATCCATGTTATATTTTTAAATTAGCATATTAAAATAAATTTAATAATTTGTAATAATTTTAAAAAGACTATTATAGTAAAAATATTTCTTTTCCTAATCATTTTACTGTCATGCACTTCTTATGGAAGCATGGGTTAAATATTTATCAACTTGTGTTTCATTGTCATGGATTTAATGTACAAGTAGAGACAGAGACTCTAGTCTTTAGTCTTAAGTCTTCTATAATATTATTACTTTGGACATTATCTATTGTCAGAGTTAATTATTAATTACAGATCAATTTCTTGTAAGTACTACTTAGTGAGTATTTCTTACATCACTGATACTATGCAGAATATTGGTATGCTATTTCATTAGGATACTGTGTTTTCAAGTGGTGATGACTGGATAAGTAGAGTATGACAGTGGTGAGTTGAAAGTGATTCACTGAGAAAATGTATAAAATAGAGCAGTAAAGACTAAATTACTTAAATCTTGTTTGATAAAAATCTTCTTTAGTCTTTATAGGACTCTGTCCTGTGGATGGTGAGGAAATAAGCAGAGAATTTGAGAGTCATGACATTACACTTGGAACTAAAACTTTTACTATCTAACTACACACAGTCTTGCTATGTCTATTACAGATCCTAACTGGAATCTGAATGATTATGCTTAACTATTACTAAAGTGCATTTTGTGCATTCACCAGCATGTAGCATTTGTGAATATTGTTTTGGTTTTTGGTTAGTTATGTTTATTCCTGATTCTACATCCTATTGAACTGTACTTATATTTAAAAAAATGTCTATAAGCCACTGGCAAGCAAAATTAGAATTTCAGGGGAAACTTCACGTGTAGAATTCTAAGCAAGTATTAAGGTTCAAAGTAGGCAATACAATGAGTACATTCAAGGAATTAGTAACTATTTATATAACACTTCATGTTTGCAGATGTTTTACAGCCCGATTCATTAATTTCCATAAGTTCCCTGACAGGTAACAGTTTTACTGCATCTGTTTTATAAGTGAGACAGGAAAAGTAGAGACATCTTAAGTGATGAAAATGAAGAGAAATTAAGACTGATTCTAAGACATGGGCTTATATTTTTGACATTGTTGCTTCATTAGGGAAATAAATAAGTTGCCTCTTTTGTTACAGACATGGTCATAACATGAGGCCCATTTGGGTAATTGTTTAGATATGTTGACATAATTTGATATATTTTTTGTTTTGGCTATGTGACTGACAACTCTTCCAACACAGATCTCAATAAATGAGTATCTAAGCTTCTTAACAGATAGACATAAGCGATGAGTTCTCCGTAAAATGTTGCAGATGTTATGACCATGAGATTGGTGACTATGTCTAGTGGGCATTTGGTCTTTGCGAGACAGATTATACTGTGACACCAACAGAGTCACCTGAGAGAGTTGACCTTGCTGGCATACCTTGCCTATTGGCCACTCTCTCTGTGTTAATGTTTTTTTTTTTTTTTTAGTACTCCTCATCTATTCCCCATAAAAGATTATACTTCTGCTAAAGAGTAATAATGTGCTTAAAACTTAAAAAGGCAAAATGAGATGATTCTTTATAACAGAAGAACTTAAAAAAATCACTCATACTCTTGTATTATAAAGCAAAAGGAGAGGTGATAAATTATTGCATTCAATTAACTTTTATTTTACTGAGTGCACAGAAACTGCTTTCACACCCTGAGGTATGACCATAAGGTAATGAAGAGTGATTTAAAAAAATAAATATAGTGTGAGTTCACTGTTTAAATTAGTGCTATTCTTCAAAACAGTCACTTTATATAATCCAACTATGCTGTCATTGTAAAAAGTACTTTAGAAATCATCCTTTTCAATTGCCTTTAGAAGCCATTTATGAACTGTAAAAGAAAACAGCTTCATATTTACTTAAAGTCATACCATGTTTGTTTAATCAGTCTCCCCTTCAAAAAGCAATTCATTACTCAGACAGATTACTGAACTTTCCACCAGTCTATTCTGCATGCATCTTTCTTCTTAAAAATCAGTTTGTGCTAAAAAACAAATAGTATCAATGAGAATATTTATATATTTTTTAACTTTTTATTGTAACTAATTTAGACTTACTAAAAAGCTACAAATATATTACTGGAAGTGTCCACATATCCTTTGCCCAGTTTCTCCTAATGTTGATATCTCTCTTAAGCTTAGCACAGTTACTAAACTTCGGATACTATTTTCTGATTTACAGACGTTATTTAGATTTCTCTACTTTGCCCTACTCAAATCCTTTTTCTCCTTTAGGACACAATCCAGGATCCCATACTGCATTTAGTTGCTATTTCTCCTTAGTTGTTTTTTGTTGTGGTTGTTGTTTACATAGAAGAACTGGGGTGTAGGCCAGAGGTACAAGGGGGTGAGAGGATTCACCAGAGACAAAGTGGGGAGCAGAGCATGCAGATCCACTGAAATACACTGCCGAAGGGAGCAGCAGGCAAGACAGGAGAGCTCTGCTGCATCATGTGTAGGTCAGCTCCGCCTGGGATCGAACTCAGGCTGTAGTGTTGATAGTACTGAGACTTAACCCCTAGCCTTCCAGCAAGGCCTCTGTTTCCCCTTAGGTTTTTCCTGGTCTGTGAAAGTTATTTCCAATGAGGCTGTTTAAAGAAAACATCCCCATCCATACCCATATAAAAGCAGGAAAAAAGAGCCATAGATCCTGAATGTAATTCTCAAAAATCTCTCTCTCTTTGTCATGCCATTTCTTTCTTTTGTTTATTGTTTAGGCCTACTTTCTGTCAAAATTGTGCTGACAGCTGCAATAAAAAACATAAGATATACCTGGACCCAGTGGCACTGGCACTGCATGTAGACAACACACCTTTCTCCAGTTATGGTGCTGGTGGCTATTGAGCTCTGTGAATTTTTTTTTTTTTTTTTTTTTGCAGTGCTTGGACCCTCTGTGTCTTTGCCTTCCTTTTCATTTCCTTTACCATTATCATAGTTCAGATGTTCATATCTCAAGACTTATCTATTACAGTAGTTTCCTACCTTGTTTCTTTAACTGTAACATCTTAGTCCCCACCCCCACTTCCAATTCACCTAAAATACTTCCTTATATATGTCATCTCTTTATTCAGTAATTCTTTGTAACTGTCCTCATGTTAAATTTCTTAATAATTTCCCAGTTTCTTCATGAGCAGCTGTAGTGTTTTTATTCAGACTGTAACTATTCTTCCTGATTGGTCACTGCAAATCTGCTCTTATGCCATCATACTATACACAGAATGCTCTTTTCAAAGTGCAAATAAATCACATCATGCTTCTGCTCAGTTCTTTCATCAACTGTTCATATTCCTTAAGATGCCACCAAAAATCTATTAGGCTTTGTATGACCTGAGCATAAAATTGCCTGTAAGAGATTACATGAGTCAGAATTCACAAAGCATTTAAAAAGTGCTACAGTGAAATAAGCAGGCAATAAAAATACGCATTCTTATTTAATTAAAAATAGATGGAGGGCCCTCCCTGGTGGCGCAGCGGGTTAAAGCACAGCACAAAGAAACTTAAGCCACTTCCGCATGAGTTCCATCCCCGCTTGCCCTGGAGGAGATCCACATGGCGTGGCAGACCTCTCCTGACCCGCCCGCTACTCCCCTCAGCAGTGTACTTCGTCGATCTGCTTGTTCTGTACCCCGCTCTGTCTCTGGTGAACCCTCTCACCCTCCGCATCTCTGGCCTGTACCCCAGTTCTGTATGAATAAAAAAAAAAATAGATGGAGAATTCAATAAATATCTGCTATCAAGCATAGAGGTGATAACTTTATTCTTTTGATATTCTAATATGGCAAATCTTAATATTAAAGTACTCCTGGTGTGAACCCCATTTGATCATGGTGATTATTCTTTTAAGATGTTTCTGCATTTTTTGATAATATTTAATTTAGAATTTTGTATGCCTAATGAATGAGATTTATCAGTGACACTAATTTTTTTATGTTAATGCTTCATTCTCTGACCCTTTTATTAGATGTTTTATTTCTCTTTGATAGCACATTTTTTTCTATAAGTAATTATTTATGCAGCTAGCTATTTGTTATCTTTCCCCTGTTAAAGTATAAACACCATAGAGCTAAGAACTGTATCTCTAGCACCCACCACAATTCTGAGTGTGCCATAGGGGCTCAGCAAAGATATATTTATTGAACAAAGGATGGATGAATTAGTAAAAATTAAAGGGAATAAATACATTTTTACACAATGCTACAATTGATTGTGGCTTCTACTATACAATAAGAGACTGTGTTAATAGTCTATTTACTTTTAAATTTACTTTAAAGTTAACCTATTCCAAACAGCTAAACTTTAAACAGATGGTTGCTCTTTTTCCTGTTTCCTCTGGTCTCATAAATGTTTGAGAATTAATACAAAGTAGGATAATTTAATTGAGTTTATTCTATTTCTTTCTTACAGCACTTCTGATTAAGCTGTAATTATTATTTAAATAAGACTCTGCACTTACAAAGATAAATGGGGCAAAGGGCTACAGAAAAAGTCCTTTATCACTTGTTCTTAAGACTGACCATAAAAGACTTCTTGACTATTTGTTCTAATGTATTTATTTATATATTTATATATGTACATATGTAAACACACTTATATATGTATATATCTAGAAGTACCATTGGTTTACAACACTGTATATGTCTTAGGAGTACAGGTCACACTTATTTACTTCATTTGTTGAAGAGACTTTCCTTATTTGGCATCTTTGACAGAAATTAGTTGTCCATAAATGTGTAGTTTTATTTCTGGGCTCTCACTTCTATGCCATTGTTCTGTGTACCTGTTTAAAATCCAGTACTGTTTTTATTATTGTAGCTTTGTAATTTATCTCAAAGTATGGGAAAATTGTATTTCTTTTATTTTTTTTACCATAGGATTTTTTTGACTATTCAATGTCTTTTGTGGTTCCTTATGAATTTTTGGATTTTTTGTTCAGGTTCCATGACTAATGCTATTAAAATTGCAATTGAATTTGTATATTGCCTTAGGTAAAAAGGCCATTTTGGAAATACTGATTCGTTTTTTTTTTAATTGAGATAGCATTGTTTTACAATATTGTGTGTGTGTGTGTGTGTGTTTAAAACATTTATTTATTTATGCTTACAGAACTGGGGTACAGGCCACAGGTGTGGTGGGTGAAAGGATTCACCAGAAACAGAGTGGGAAGCAGAACATGCAGACTGACAAAGTACATTGCTGAGGGTAGCAGTGGGCGGGTCAGGAGAGGTCTGCCAGTCCATGTGGGTCAGCTTCCTGCCCCGGGATCATGCTGCACTGGCTTCAGAGAGCTTCATAATGCGGTGCATTAACCTGTTGTGCCACCAGGGAGACCCTTTGTTTGTGTGTCAATGGTATAGGTTCCTCTAATCCATGAGGGTCTAATGCATTTCCATTTCTTTGTGTTTTCAGTTTTTTTCAATAATGTCTTACAGCTTATAGTATGTAATTCTTCTACTGCCTTGATTAAATTTATCCCTCAGTATTTTATTCTTTGCTGTGCTTGTGATAATTGTTTTCATCATGTCTCTTTCTGCTAGTTCATTTTTGTATATATAAATATAAAGGGTTTTTGTATATTAATATTACAACCTGCAACTTTATTATTTTTGCTTATTATATCTGTCAGTTTTTTTGCTGGAGTATTTGGGGTTTTATATTATTGTAATCTGCTTATAGTGACATTTTTACTTCTTACTTTCCATCTGAATACTTGTTTTTACGTTTCTTGCCTAGTTAATCTTGCCATGATTTCCAATACTATATTTTTAAAAATATTTATTTATGCATACGGAACTGGGGTACAGGCCAGAGGTGCAGGGGTGGTGAGAGGATTCACCAGAGGAAGGGAAGAGTAGAACAGGCCGACTGGTAAAGTACATTACTGAGAGGAGCAGTGGGAGAGATCTGCCGTGCCATGTGGATCACCTCCGGGGCTGGGGATTGAACTCATGCAGAATTGGCTTTAGCTTCTTAATGCTGTGCTTTAAACCCTCTGTGCCACCAGGGAGGGCCTACTATTTTACATAATGGTGTGAGAATGGATCATCATTGTCTTCTTGCTCTTTCTATTAGAAGAAGGAAAAACCTCTCGTTTTTCCGTGTTGAGTATAATATTAGTTATACTAATATGTGGGCTTGTCATATATGGTCTTCATTTTTAAAAAAAATATGTTCCTTCTATATTCATTTAATTGACAATTTTTATTTTAAATGGATGCTGAAATTATCAAATGCTTTTTTTTCTCTGTCCATTGAAATGATCATACAATTTTTATCCTTCATTTGAGTTAATGAATAACATTGATTGATTTGTATATCTTGAGCCATCCTTTCATGTCTAGAGTAAATCCCACTTGGTTGTGAAATATCATTTTTTAAAACGTATTGTTGAATTCTGTTTGGTAGTATTTTGTTGAGGATTTTATATCTATATTCATCAGAGATATTCACCTGTATTTTTATTGGTGCTGCAGAGACTGTTTATGACTAGAGAACAACTACAATTAAGAAAATAATGACCAACAACCTGATACAAAAATCTATGAGAGAGAACTGACAGTTCACAGATAACAAACCCAAATGATGTTTATTTTTCATTATATGTGTACGTGTGTATATATAACACAGCATTTTTCATTTTCATACAATGTATGCTTTATCATCTTCAAATTACCACCACCCATTCGCCAGTGTACCATCACTGGAGTCCCTTGTGCACTTCCCATCCCAATTTCCTCCTCCCTCCGAAGAATGCCTCTGGTTTGCAATTGCTGTTGATTTTGGTTTTCACTTTGTTATAATTACTCCCCCCCACCCCCCATCCCTTATTTGGGTCGCCATCTTCTTCTCTTTCTGGCTAATTTCACTGAGCATCATTGACCCTTTCCAGCTCCATCCATGTTGCTGCAAATGGTATGAGTATATCTTTTTTGGTTGCTGAGTAATAAGTTCTGTACAAATGATGTGTAAACTTAAAAAATGATGTCCAACTTCACTCAAAATAAAGATGGGGTAATGTAGCATTATCTGTCAGAGTATTGAAAATAAAGAAGTTTGATCAATTCAGAATTGTCAAAAGTTTGAGGTAGCTCTTGATCTTATACTTCTTCTAGAATGTTAAATTAATACATGACAATGTATTTAAAAATTTTAAAGCATATATCCTCTGACTACCAGTTTAACTTTTAGGAGTTTTCCTGTGTTTTACTCTACCCTGAGCAAAATGACTGTCTAAGCATGCTTATTGCACCATTATTTGTATGTAGCAGAATTAAGTTGGAAACAACTTAAATGCCCATTACTAGAGAGCTGATTAAATGTATTGTGGAAGACCTTGGACCATACTGTGCAACATAAAAGTATGAACATTTCTTCAGCGGTGTCTGACCAAAGTACTAGAATAGTGCAACATGATGTCCCCCATATATTGATTATCTTTTATAAGATTATTTCTAGAGCGAGACATTGGTGCCTTGGAAATAGAGAAAAGAGAGAAACTTTCTTTTTACTAAACTTTTTTTTTAAAAATATTTTATGTCATGTTCAGGCTTTGCCAATTCCAATCACAAAAAAAGTAACCATGTAAAATGAAACTAAGTCTTTTTAATTGTGAGATGATATCGATTCATGTTTACATTTCAGCATGTCATTGGAAAGACCATCATGCTCAGGAAATGTCATGGATTTCCTGTAGCTATCTTAGAATTATGAAAATCCTGGCTGGACCTGCAGTGATTTGATTCCATATTTCTGCAGGAGCTAGTCATGCTTTGCTCCCTGGGCTCTGTGATTAGTGGGCCATAGCTTGGGGGGATGGTTGGGGAGAACTCTCCTCCCATTTTTAAAGAACCTTCATTTCATAATGGTGGTGCATAGTGTGACAAGTATATATGAAGCTTGGAACTATCATTTTGAAAATGTCCTTAAATGGAAGGAGGGAATGTAAACTTATAATCCTGTCCAACAGTGTGTTCAGCTTTATTTTTCCATTCCTACTGGGGAGCTGCTGAGTATCTGTGTAAGCAGTTTCAGACAATTAGACCTCAGGCCTTTGCATTCGTCAGGAAGGAGCAATCCTGTCAATACCTAGAGAGGGCAGATCAGTGTGACTTTGGGTGACTTAGAGTTACTAGATAGTCTAAAGGACTTTTATATATAAGATGGTGTAATTTTGTACTTCTATTTCATAGATATTCTTTGAGGCTATATGAGTTTTTGTTAAAGTAAAACAGCAAACTAGGTTCTTGATGTCACTGATGTTGCAAATTGTTTTTATTCATTTTGAGTAATGAATAGGCCTTGTAAATTAATCAAAAGATAGATTTCTTTTTACTCTCATTTAAATGATGAGGCAAAGTTACAATTAAAAAGACTATGATGGCCCTCCTGATGGCGCAGTGGGTTAAAGCACAGCACTGAGAAGCTAAAGCCACTTCTGCATGAGTTCGATTCACGCCTGCCCTGGAGGTGACCACATGGTGCAGACCTCTCCTGACCCACCCGCTGGTCCCCTCAGCAGTGTACTTCCTTGATCTGCCTGTTCTGTTCCCCACTCTGTCTATGGTGAAACCTTTTGCCGCCCCTGAGCCTCTGGCCTGTACCCCAGTTCTGTATGCACAAATAAATAAATTAAAAAAAAAAAGACTATGAAACTTTTTCACATGCTCATGATAAACAGCTGACAAAGCTACAACTTCCCACACAATATCCTATTGGACAAGTAAGTATCCTTATTTAAAATATTATCAGTGCCTCATGTTATATGCACACTCAAAACAGTAATAACATTACCACACTCTGTACAATACAAGGCACATGATAAAGTGGTCTGAAAATTGGTTAAGGCTCCAGCATTCATTTACACAACATTCAAAACAAAATTAATTTTGATTGAAGCAAATAGAACTGCAGCATTTAAAGGGGTGAGAAGTGAATTGTCTGTGTTCACTTCTTTTTTTTATCCTCTCACTTTCCTTAGTTGATGTTCTTCTCAGATGCCAGAGACCAGCCGTGGTTGCCAGATGACTGGGCTCTGCTGGCTCATCTAGGGGCTGTGGCAGTGCTTGTTTCCATGAGAGCAGGGAGAAAAGATGCAATGGAAAAAGCACACTCAATGCTTTGTAAGTAGCTGGCTGTGTAATTCTCAGTGCCCTGTGTTCCTTTAAATATGATAACTCTTAACACTAGGGCTTCATGCCTACCAATTAAAATGTATCCAAGTGGTGCTTAAATATTTCTGAGCAGATGCAGAGCACTTTGGTTAATGTGTATACATTCCAGTTTATAAGGATAATCAGCTCAATTTGGAATAATCTGCCCAATTTGACATCAGTTAATTTCATGGCCAGGAGGATAGGACATTCTGGGGTCAATACATTCTGGAATACTGTAACCACTTGGGTGTTTAAGAGGTGCTTTTTTTTTTTTTCAACCTATATCTCCCTTCGGGTGACCAGACAGGTGATCTGAAATATGTAATCTGCCATGAAATTGGATGGTAGGTTCTGATTTTAGGACTGTTGTTCCACTGAAGTCCATTCTCATGGTGCCATTTAGAGGTATAAATAAATACAATAGAATTGCATAAAAGCAGAATACATAAAGAAGTTACTGAAATGATACTTGTGAAGTTAATGCAAAATATCTTCATACCATAGCTTCACAGCAGCTGATGTGAGCTCTAATTCAACCAGGAGTTTTCTCATGGCTTCTCTGCATGACTAACTTGGCTGCTACAATGTCTATCTTTTATAGTTATGCAGTTTCTCTGGCTGATGATAATGTTTTTCTCCATAGTAACAAAGAAGAATAGACATTCTTTTTTTTTTATCAGTTTTAAAATATCCATTTAACTATTAGTTTGCATGATCTAATTTTCTGACCAGTTTCACTGCGTTGGCTCTACTATCAGGCATAGTGTTGAGGGGAGCCACTGACCTCTTTGTTTGCCAGACCAATCTTATACATAATAATTTCCCTGCCTTGTGATTATACTATATACAAATCTTTTGGTCCTAAATCACTGTCAACAAAGATTGGAAATAGCAGTCACAAGTGCTCTCTTCCTTGAACAACTATTTAGACTATCCTCTGCCCCCATTAGTTTTACATTGTGACACTTCTGATCAGTATGGGAGTGCTGCTGTACTGGAGAAGAGCTTGTGCAAGGAATCTCCTGAAAGCTGAGGTGCTGTATTTTCACTTCTTTCATGCGTAAAATGTAGCATCTGCTCCATACCTCCAAGTGAACAGCTTGTTTTCCAATCAAAATGAATTCTTCTGCAATTCGACCTTTTTTGGAAATTAGGTACACTTTCCAGAATATATGTTTTTAGGCCCTTGGGTATTTGAACCATTTCCTAGTCTACTTTCCCAGACATAAAAGATACCATGTGTGAAATATGTGGAATGAGAAGGTCAAGGTGTTTGGGTGGATTCTTTCTGCAGAAATATATTTGCTTTTTGCAGTTTCTCTGTAAAGACTTTAAGTAAGGGCAAGTCTAAAAAGCACCTCTTCAGAACTGAAATAATTTATGCCTGTTGATATAAATAGAACCTTCCAGAATATAAGCCAAGGAACTACTTCAAATGCCACCTCCTTTATGAAGCTTTGTTCAGTGGCCTTTTGGAAAGAAAGCAGTCTTCCCTGTGCACTTTTACTTCCATAAAAACACTTGTCTTGAATCTCTTTTTACCTTAGTTACCTTTTTTATTTTTCATTTTTTTCTCCCCATTTACCATTGAAATTAAGAAGGGAAATTGTTTTTATTCATTGTTGAATTCCTCTAGCTGCTGCACTCAGATCCTTAAATATAACCTACCTCAGTCCATTGATTTCCTCCACAGAAGGTCTCTGCTAGGATTGGGTGCACTCCAAACACTATTCACACACTCTTCCAATGACTTGCGTAGATAGAGATTTCTTCTATTTCACTGCCAATTTCACAGGGGCAGAACTATGTCCTCCATCTGTATTTCCCCAGGACCTTGCATAGTGCTGGAACACAGAGAATATTCACAGAATTTCTATTGAATGAATGTTGGATTTATTCAGTGTACAACACCCTTGAATTATATGAATGAAAAGGATAAGAGACTATTTTATGAAGATAGATTTAATGCAGCATAATGAGGCATAAATAACAGTTGTATATTACAATACATGCTAACATGCTTTTTATTTCTGGAGAAACATAGGTGACTCATTCTGCTTTATTGCCTGTTATCTCTTAGAATTGTCATGACAGAAAGGAGATGTTGCTTTTAATTTAATACTTTAAAAGTAATCTGTCATCTCTTAGAATTTAAATAGAATTGATTGTTGCATTTCTCTTCTGACTTAGAGTTGAATTTTTAAATTTTCATTGTATGTGTTGATAGGACTGCATACTTATTAGTCTTTGTCCCCCACAAATGTGAGACCTGCGAGTACAGGCCAAGTATCTTAGCCTTTCATTCCTAGCATTGAAACTGCAGTGTAGCTGAAGATCAGTAAGTATCTATTGAATTAAATATTTAAGTTAAAAAAGAGTGTATGGGGCCCTCCCTGGTGGCGCAGCGGGTTAAAGCACAGCACTGAGAATCTAAAGCCGCTTCAGCATGAGTTCGATTCCCGCCTGCCCCGGAGGTGACCACATGGCGTGGCAGACCTCTCCTGATCCGCCCGCTGCTCCCCTCAGCAGTGTACTTCCATGACCTGCCTGTTCTGCTCCCCACTCTGTCTCTGGTGAAGCCTCTCACCCTTCACAACTCTGGCCTGTACCCCAGTTCTGTATGAATAAATAAATAAAATCTTAAAAAAAAAAAAAGAGTGTATGATCCAGTTAGGAAAGTCTATATAAATTTTTTAGTTAACTTTAGAGTAAATTTTCTTTTTACTTTTTAAGACACATCACTGGAACCAAACAATGTTAAAGAGCAGTGTTAGAACTGTCACCAACAGATCAGTGACTCACCTACATGAGTATCTAAAATGTTAGAGATTTACCACTAGGGTTTTGAGAAAGCAGCCAGTCAGCAGGAGTGTAAAGACTCATATCTGCCTCCCAAATGGTTGGGAAATGAGCTTATAGCACATTTTGGGAAGCGGGTCTTGGGAATATATCATTGAATCGGGAGTATGCTGGGGGTCATTGGGTGAAACAGACCAAGATGAGAAATGCAGAGTGACCTGAAGGTCACTGACAGTGTTCAGCTTTCGTCCATATTTGGGCTGATGGTCAGATTTTTCTGATGCCTGGCTGCATGATTGCTGAGTCTTCTTTATCTAGAGAGTCAAAATTGCTTGGGAAGAACAAATTAGTCCTGATATATATATATATATATAAAGTTATCTTATTTAACTGGCTATGCCAGAAATCGAGCAATTGGCTAATAGCTAAGTTATGGGCAGAAGAAATCAGAACCAGCTTTCAGTTGGGGTTTGGCTGTAGGGGGCTGATTTTAAAACTTTCAGGAGATAGTGGCATTTATAAGTTAGAAGTATCATTTTAATTGTTCCTAGAGTCTTCCTTTTAAAGCTTAACCCTCATTCATTTATAAATTATATTTGTTTTCCTGTCTTTGGTTCTCACCTGGTGAAACAGATTTTCATAAAATGTGATGTGAGGAGAAATAAATTAGATCACAGAAATAAAGTTTGTCAGCAATCAGATTTTCAGATTGAATCTGATGGAGTACCATTTCATTAATGAAGGCTTTAAACCCTGTTCTCACATGAAATGAACTTGGGATTAAATATATACCTCTTTATAAGCTATTCTTTTACTCTGAAAGTGGCATTGAATTTAAACTCTCAAGCTAGTTTTGGTTGCCTTCTGTTTAAGAAGTAATATTTAGTTTGTCCATGATATTTATGTTTATTTATACCAAAAGATAACTTCCTAGAGATGGAAAGGTAACAAGTCTTTTCCTTCCTGATATATAAACTAAGCCACTTACAATATCATTTACTATTTTAGGTGTCTGTTTTTTGTTCTCCCCACCCCAGTCATGGGCACTTTTTCCTTCTGGAGAAAAGCACAGTGCATGAGAATGACACATGCTGGTGGGAGACTTTAGAGATCATCTGTTTTGTCTTCTTCATTTTGCACAAGAGGAAACAGAGGATCTGAGCTGTTCACTGACTTGCTCAAGGTTTAACAGCTGATCCATGGGCCTAAACTGGAACCTGCACCTCTTGACAGCATGTCACAACTTTCTTTACTCTGCCTGTGGGTTTTCTTTATCTAGTAATGCAAGATGCTCACTTTCAGGCAAACCCTTATTGCTGAAACTATCAGAGTTGGATGAGGTGAGAGTTCTGGGTGGCCACACACAGCTAAAATGTGGGGACTTAGTACATTGTCGTGTTCTTTAAGAGACAGACACTAGATACCATGTAGATAACCATGGACTACAGTGCGATGGCTCTCACCTAATGAGGGAAATGAAGGTTTTTTCCTCAGAGAGTTACATGAGAAACTGTAAATACTGGATTGCAGTATATAGTTACACAATTGTCATAAAGAGTATAGTCCCACAGTGAAAAACACCTAATTGCAAAACTAAACATCTAAAAAAAAAAAAAAAACTGTGTCAAAAAAGACAAATTTTAAAACCGACCCTTGAAAGCTGACCAGAGATTGAGGCACCTAGAGGGGGTGGGGAGGGGAGAGGGAAGGTAAGGAGAGCGTTCTTGGACTCTGGTTGAAGGTTATAGATGCTCTGGTTGTACGTGAGCTATGGTGACCATACCTGAGGGAGCAACTTGCCTACTTCCAGGATATTAAAGACACTAACACAGATGTAAACCAATGCTACAAAACATTTTTTTTTCTTTTTACATCATTTTGTGCCTTTTTCCATCTCAGTTGTAATTGTCATGGGCTTCCCATCACCAAATAACGCATGTGTCATCACCAGAGTCCCGTGTACTTCCCTTCCCCTATAGTTTTTGATCCCATTCCCCACTCTACCCTCGTAAAATGTCTCTGGCATAAAGTTGTTCATTATTATTATTATTTTCTCCCCTGGTTTTTTACACTCCTGCTGCGAGTGAAACCATACAGTATTTTTCCTTCTCTTTCTGGCTTATTTCACTAAGCATGATCTTTTCCAGCTCCATCCATGTTGCTGCAAAAGGCATGTGTTTATTTTTTTT
>NW_004567114.1:25835030-25851809 GCF_000260355.1 Condylura cristata | reverse complement strand
CAGTATTGCAGGAGAGTTCCTTTTTCTCCACATCCTCACCACCATTTGTTGTTGCTAGTTGTTTTAAGATGTGCCATTCTCACTGGGGTGAGGTGGTATCTCATTGTGGTTTTAATTTGCATATCCCTTATGAACATTTTTTCATACACTTGTTGGCCATCTGCATTTCCTCTTTGGAGAAGTGTCTTTTTAGCTCTTCTGCCTATTTTTTGATGGGGTTGTTTATTTTTGTTGAGTTTCATCAGTTCTTTGTGTATCTTTGCCATCAATCCTTTATTGCTAGTTTTGTGTGAGAAAGTTTTTTCCCAGTCAGTGGGATGTCTGTTTGTCTTTTGTAATGTCTTTTTTACTGTAGAGAAGCTCTTCAACTTGATGTAGTCCCATCTATTTACCCTTTCCTTCACTATCGTTGCATTGGGTGCTGTATCTTCAAAGATATTACTGAAGTATATGTCGTGTTGTGTTTCGCTCATCTTTGCTTCCAGATATTTAGTGGTTTCTGTTTTTATGTCTAGGTTTGTAATCCAGTTCGATTTTTGCTACAAAACATTTTTAAACAAACCAAAAGAGTTTGTCAGTCAGTTATTAAAAAAGTGTTGAACCACAAAGTAAAATTTCCCCATTCCTATGAAGCAAACTTTAAGTGCATTTCAGAATTGACTGGAAGGCTTACTAAAATATAGATGGCTGGAGTCTACCTTTCAAATTCTATGGTCCCAAAATTTACATTTCTATTAAGTTCCTAGATGATTTTGTTGCTACTTAGAGAGCTATAGGTTTATTAGGTTTTTGTTGCTGTGTAATAATCACTAAGGTGTAAAAAATTTAACAGTTTAAAACAATGCTTATTAGTTCATAATTCAGTGTTCAGAATTCTGGGGCAGTGTGTTTGAGTTCTTTACTCGGACATAAAATCAAAGTACTGGCTGGCAACATCCTCATTTGGAACTCAGGGTCTTCATCTAAGCTCATTCTGTTAATGGCTTAGTACACTCCCTGCAGGGGTATAGGACTAAAGTCTTATTTTCTTGCTGTCCTTTTAGGACTCCTGTTATGCTCTCAGGCCCATAAAGACTGTATCAGAGTGTTTCTGGAATAAATAGGTACTGAATTTCTCGTAGGAGAATAGCAAATCAGTATTCTGATTTTATACAACAAGTCCTGTCAACATAAGGCACATCCGTGGATCTTCCCTTAGAATAAGGTATCACTGTTGCTGTGTTGAACAGAGTGAGGTTTGAGACTGAGATTTAGATACTGGATGAAAACAAGTTCATCATGAAGAAAGCCAGTGTTGGGGAGCGAGTTAGAAAGCCAGTCTAGACCAAGCTACTGCCCCTCTCTATTGCTTTACAATACTTGCTCCATACACTTCTCATGACATTCTAGATGAGAGATATGATTAAAATTAAAATAGAAAAGTTCTCAGAAATTCAATGTACTCAGCAATCAAAAAAGGAAAAAAACCTTCATTTTTAGCAGTGTGGATGGAGGGATTATGCTATAGGAAATAAGGCAGAAAGAGAAAGACAGATAATGGATGGGGTCACTTATAGTAAGAATAGAGAAAAACCAGACAAGCTGTCAGACAAAGACAAACTTTAAAACCAATCGTTAAGGGCATCTCTGGTGGCACAGGGGTTAAGTTTCAGCACTATGGAGCTAAGGCCAGCCACTGTAGCACATTCCATCCCCTACCAGGGAACTGACCCACATGGTACAGCAGACCTCTCCTATTTTGCCTGCTGCTCCCTCCAGGAGTATGTTTCAGTAGATCCACCTGTTCTACTCCCTAACCTGTCTCTAGAGAATCCTTTCACCCTACCACACTCTGGCCTACACCCCAGGTCTTGTATGCATAAATAAATCTTAAAAAACCTGCAGTTTTCAGAGGGGGAATAGGAGAGGGTGAAAGTAGGGTGATGGAGTGGGGAGGACGATGAGAGAAAACCCTAATGGTCTGTGGTAGAGAACTCTGGGTGCTGCATACTGTCACTGCACTGAAGGGGGAATCCTATGGATGGCAGAACACTAGCAAGGATGTAAAACAGTGTACTTGAATAATGTCAAATAAACTAAAAGCAAAACAAAAAGGAAATTTCAAACAAAATGTTTAATGAGTTTCTTCAGCCATTCTCTCCAAATTCTGAGTATGAGAATTGATCCTTTCAATGAAGCCTTGATATCTCGAGCATTGTGAAATTTCTGAACTGAAGTTGAATCTTAAAATAATTTGAAAGGTGAAACAGGAGCATCTTTATTTCATTTCTGGTGGGAATTCCTACAAACGTCAGGGAGGATCTCAGGGCAGGCATTTGCGTGTGATTGGGAGTCAGCAAATAGGCGTGTTTCTAAGGCCTGTTCTTTAGGCCTGATTGTGTGTATGTTTTACTTTTATTTGCCTAATTTGGTTTCTTCATACTTTAGGAAAAGCCTCGTTTTATTTGTTTGAGGCCAGAGGTCCTCTTACAAAAATTTAATTAGCTGTTTCATCTATATAACTCAAATATTTAATATAAATTTCTTAAGTTACTTTAGTAAATATTGATAATCAGGATTATTCTTAGTTCATTTGTTTGTCAGATCAGGATAGTGTCTCACAGTGTCATAGAATAAAGCCCCATCTGTGTTTGAATTCATTCCTAAATTCAGTGACAACCATGTGAGGACATTGGTAATAGTAAACCTTTTTAGACTAAACTGAAATAAGTTTCAGTTGTCCAACAGACTGAAATGTCATTTACATTTTTTTAAGTCAACTATATAACTTAGGGACAGGAATACTTTAATTTTGTATAATTTAATATAAAAGAAGGTACAGAGTAATTGTTTATAAATTGAAGATCTGCATTCAGTCTCATAAGCTTGTTGACTCATAAGCTTGTTGATCATAAGCAGCATTCACATAAGCACAAGTCTAGATCCAAGATGGACATTTTATCCCTATGTCTGTTCTGATCTGACCACTGTAAGTTTGATAAATGAGTTTATTCAGGAGGGCTCCAGCAGGTTAGAGAAAATGAAGTCACAGGTAGTATAGTTCAACAAACTAGGTTTATTAACTTAAAAGAGAAATTTTTGAATATATTTAAGTTAGGGTTCATTGATACATAAACTACTTAACTTAAACATATCATATTGGAAGGGTAAAGGAACTTACAGAGTCAAAAAGAAAGTGGAAGAATAATGCAGGCTTACAAAGGATGGGCTGAACAACTCACAGGGTCTCAGTAAACCTGGTGCCTTATTCCTCAGGGCTTCACTGGCAGAGTGATCACCATCCAGCTACTTTAAGCACTTCAGTGAAGATTAGAAGCTATGAGGTCTAGGTTAGCCACATGCTCACCCCTTAACCAAAGGAAGGCAGAGTACCTGGAGTGTCTAACAACTCCAGATGCATTCAGTAGTGTAGGGGGACTTGCCCCCAAGGGATGAAAATAATAGGAAAATGTGTGCTGTATAGACAGAATAATAGATGTCCACAGCAGTTTATGCGGTTATGATCTTTGAATACTTGGAAAAGGGGTGAGACTTGGTCAGGATGTGGGGCAATAATTAAAAAGTCAAGGATGGGGCCCTCCCTGTTGGCGCAGTGGGTTAAAGCACAGCACGAAGAAGTGAAAGCCACTTCAGCATGAGTTTGATCCCCTCCCGGGAGGTGATCCATACAGCGCAGTAGACCTCTCCTGACCCATCCACTGCTCCCCTCAGCAGTGTCAGTCAGCCTGTTCTGCTTCCCACTCTGTCTCTGGTGAATCTTACCACCCCTGCACTTCTGGCCTGTACCCCAGTTCTGTATGCAAAAATAAAATAAATCTTAAAAAAAAAAAAAGTCAAGGATGGGTTCCTATCTTTCCTTATGAGGATGTCTAATATTTGGAGCTGTTAACAGGCTATATTGATGTATGAACTTCCTGTTTGTTTTAGGATTCTTTTCATTGAAGGTGGCATGCATTTGAATTGCTCTAATTTGGAAAAGGATAAAATTATTAGTAAAAATATTTGGAATATCTCATGTGAAGAAAGAAAGAAGTGACCAGCCAAAATGGGAAGGGCAGGCATCCCTCTAGAACTCAGAAACAACTAGAATGAGTGACTCAATGTAGCTGGCCTTATTTCTCTTTCATTCCTGCTTACCTCTGGGTTTCATTTTTAGGTTCTCTCTCTCTCTGTAGACTGCCTCTCACATACATGATGTGAACTATCGTTGCAGAGGTTGTCTGAATTTCCTTTCTCATTACATTGTGGACCAACTTGCACTTTTAGTGAGAAATACTGTGGGGAAAGCTCTTGTCCAGCTTTGGGCAGTCTTGAACTTTTGTTGAGGCCAAGGACTCTAGTGTTTGGTTCAAGTGACTACTCTGGACTGAACTGGTGTATGGGGGGAAAAGTTGGCTCTTGGTAGAACCAAGAAAAACAGTTGACAGCAGAAAGATGGATACTTTCAATTGACAGAAGGAAATGTTGTGTGTAGTTAAAACACTGTGTTTTCAAACAAAGACTGGATTAGTTAAACACATTATAGAAAGAATTCTTAGGTTGATGGGAATTTAAACTGAAATACCTCTAAGTTTTTGTAACTTGGAAATAGAAGAATTCTAGCAGCTTTCCAGGTAAGGTAGGTACATATTGATTTTGGCTTATATCTGAAATTTTCTTTTCCTGTGTATTTTCACTGAAGGATTACTTTGGTTGGAAACTGGGGAACACTTATCCAACTAATTGTTGAGTTTGAGAATGAAGGAAAATGGATTCAGCATTGGAGAATGTATGTCCAGTGGGTGAGGAGGCATGTACACTTTAAATTAAATAGAACCTGAGGACTTTCTGTCAAAGGGACAGAACACTTTTCATTTAAATAATTTATTTTGAGATGATTTAGGTTTTTAAAACAACTTTTTGTTATTAAATAATTATAAATTTATTGGGAGGTAAAAGAAATGTCTAGGGAAGCCATGTGTTAACACATTTCGTGATTTGAGTACAGTGTCAAAACTGGGAAACTGACATTGTTGTAATCTGTAGAACTGACTCAGTTTTTAGTACTTATATATAACTCATTTGTGTGTGTGCTTGTGTGTAATTCTATACAGTTTAATCAACATGAGTAACTTTGTATAATCATGACCACAATCAAAATACTTAACTGTACCATTATCATAAAACTTTCCATAGTCTAAAGTCTGTTCCCCATATCTGTAACTATTGTTGTACAAATAATCTATATAAATGGAAGCCTATAATACATATCCTTTTGAGAGACATTTTTACTCAGCAGACTTTCCTTAAGATTCATCCAAGGTTGTTACATGTATGAAATTCATTATTTTATTTAGTTGAGTACTATTTGGTATTATCACAGTTTGTCTACCGATTTACCCTTTTAAGGATAGTTGGATAGTTCCCAATTTGGAGCTATTGTGAATAAAACTGTTATGAGTGCTCACATGCAAGTTTCTAAATGAAAATAAATTTTCATTTCTCAGGGTTATGTGCCTAAGAGTGCAATCCTGGATTGCATGGTAAATCCATCCTTAATTTTTTTTTAAAGATTTATTTATTTATTCATATGGAACTGGGGTACAGGTCAGAGATGTGGAGGGTGAGAGGATTCAACAGAGACAGAGCCGTAAACAGAACAGGCAGATCGATGAAGTACACTGCTGAGGGGAGCAGCGGTCGGGTCAGGAGAGGTCTGCCTCGCCATGTGGATCTCCTCCGGGGCAGGTGGGAATCGAACTCATGCTGAAGTGGCTTTAGCTTCTTAGTGCTGTGCTTTAACCCGCTGCGTCACCAGGGAGGGCCTCCATCCTTAATTTTAAAAGGAACTGTCAAAACAAGTTCTAGGGAGGCTTTTTTATTTTATATTCCCACCAGTGATGTATGAGTGATTATGCTTTTTCATGTTCTCTTCAGCATTTGATATTATCACTTGTTTTTAATTTTAGCTATTTTGATAGGTGTGTAGTGATATTTCATTGTGCTTTTAGCTTACATTTTTCTAAGGGCTAATGATAGTGAATATCTTTTCATATGCTTACTTGCCACCTGTATCTTCTTTGGTGAAATGTCCATGTTTATCATTTTAACATTTTCTGGTTGCAATGTTTGATTTTCAAACGTTGAGTTTTGAGAATTCTACTCATAGTGTAGCCACAAATCTTTTGTTGGCTATGTGGTTTATGCATATTTTCTCTTAAGCTATTAAGTGTGTTTTTATCTTCTTACAAGGTCCTTTGTAGACCACAAAGTTTTAAATTTCAATGAAGGTGATACTGTTTTGGAAGCAATGGAGGAATAGATTATGCATATTAGTAATGGATCTAAATAATTTTGAATTTTCAAATTACCTGCTGTACCCTCTTCTTTTTCAACTCGGACATGATTAAAATGGCTAAATTTGAGGTGAATCAAATTATTCAGTATAAGATTTTCAAGTGTACTCAAATGCCTGTTTGACTCTAATAGTCATTTTTTTTAGTGGTATTTTAATTAATGGTATTTATTTAATTAGTGGTATTTTAATTAAAGAAAATATGGTTCTTTTTAAGAGGTAGTTTCAGTACGGTTTCATCACAGACCAGAGAGAGGATATATGATTTTTCTTGCACCACTGACTACTGCAAATAAAGACACCTCAAAGACCTGTGTTTTCCTTTCCACCCAACCCCACATATTGAACAATGATGCTATCGCCTGTGTTGCTTTGTTTGTACACATTTAGCTTTTGACTTCTCTTGGCAGTCCCTTTGTTCATTCCACAAATACTGCATTACAGTGGGCACAGATTGTGATAGCTTCAAAGTCATAATGAAGCACAAGATAGACATAGGTGCTGCCCTCAGGGAACTCACATTTTCATTTTTATTTCTTCTATTTAAAGGCATGTGTTGTCTATGCATGTTTTACTGATTCAACAAAATACCCTCATTTCCTGTCTTTTATCACATAATTTTTCTCACTTGTACAAAGTGCATTGCATTCAAATGTTTTGGGAGTGGCTACATTCCAGGAAGATCAAAACTAAGCCAAACAACTAGTACTTACTAGCATACATAGGAGAATATGTTAAGAGGAGTGAATCCTCATATTTAATTAATTTCTTGCCATTTGTGGAAATTTTTGGCAGAGCCTGAAGTTATCTGTAGAGTGATTTAAGGATCTTAAATATGAGATATCAAAGGCTGCCATTTACCTTTTACAATAAGATGAACTCCAGCCATTTAAATGACCCCGTTAATCAAATATGTTTTGCATATTCTGTGTTTTGAAAGTTCCTGGCCTTGTATCATTTATAAAAACTGTCATTATATGTTGGTTTAATGGTATAAATGAGAACACTTTACCTATCTGTAAAAATTGGCTCATCAATATGTACTCTGGTCTAATATAACTTACTCAAACAGGGAAAAAGTTTTAAAATAAGATTTAAATTATCTTGGTTAAAATCAAAATTACTTCAGAAACATTCTGAGTTGTAAATTTGATGAAGTATTTTTTGTTATTGAATCGCCTTTATATATATATATATATATATATATATATAAATTGGCAGATTTACATGGTAGAATACAGATAGATCAGCTGTATTTTTAAAAATTGTATTTTTCATTTTTTATTGAGGTCTCATTGGTTCACAGCACTGTACATGATTCAGAAGTATAGGTTCACACCTCTTAGATGTGCGTTACCAGGCCATACCCACCACCAGGACACCCATTTTCCTCTAGTTCATTCATCCCCCTCCATACTTTGCTCCTTATCCTTCCCTCCCTCCCCAGTAGCTTCCATTCTTATTTTTAAGAGCTGTATATATTTGTAACAAGCATATTCTGCTTACTCTCTTCTATCATGCTTTATGTTCTTCACAGATATTACCAGTTAAATCCTAATAAACCTGTAAGCATAAATAATATTATTAACCCTATCTTATACATGGTGAAACTGAGGTACAAAACAGCTATCCAACATGCCCAAAGCCATACAATTAACAAGCAGCGGAGCCAGGATTCAAAACCAATCCACCTGACTCTAGAGGCTCTATTCTAGTGGTGAGGCTCTATTCTTAGTTGTGTTTTCCTTACAATACTGTCATGGCATTAGGCTGAGCTTTCCCTATCTATGAGCAAACACTGGAAGCCTGTATAGAAATTTCTGATAGAAGGGAAAATGGACCCAGACTCTAGATTTGAGTTCTGTCATCACTAATGCAAGCTGAGTACCTGGGAAAGACACTATATTAGTTTCTTATGGCTACTGTAAAACATAACCACAGATTTAGTGGCATAAAACAGCACAACTTTTCCCCTTATAGATCTGGAAGTAAGAGTTTAAAGTGAAGGTGTTGTCAAGGCTGCATTCACTCTGGGAGCTTCAGAGGACATTCATTCACAAGTTGGCTGTCTCATTTCCATCACATCCTAAATCAACATTATTCAAAGACTGAAGAGAGAGCATATATATTTTTTTATACAAATAAAGTGGCCTTTCCCAAATCTCATTTAAAAGATCTCCCTGTATGTTTTATTGATTAGAATTTTTTACATCCCCATTTTAAAATTAGTTGCAGGCAAGCAGAATAGGATTACCATGTTTGACTAGATCTCATGTTGTCCAATTCAACTCTGTGCAGTGACGAAAATGTTTGATGTCTGTGTTGTCCAATGTGGTAGCCATTAGCCATGTGTGGCAATTATTGAGCACTTGAAATGTGGCTAGTGCAACTGAGCAACTGCATTTCAAACATTAATTTAAACTTAACCATATATGGCTAATGGATACCATATTGGAGCCACATAGGACTAGATCAATCATTTGGGACAGAATGGATGTTGAGTAGTCTACTAATCACTATGTTCACTAGTTCTTTAAATAAAATATTGAGTAGGTGGTGCATTTATTTTGAGAACTTCAATCTAATAACTCATCCACCTGTTTTTGAAACAAACAAGCCAAATAAAACAAAACGAGTATGTATTCTTACAAGGACTAACAGTAGCAGTGCCTCCTTAGGGTGAACAGTGCCAGCTTACAGCATGGTTCAGCTAATTCTGGAGGTTTGGCATCTAGTTAATTAGGAGCTCAGCTGGAGATGGACTGGCTTCTCTTCTGCAATAGGAAGCAGGGTTTTTGTTTGTTTGTTTGTTTGTTTTCAGTGTTGTAACTTGGAAGTGACAATTATCATAAATTTATAATACATTACCAAAACCTTTCTGACATGGAGGTTATATAGCTAGTGAAGAAAATAGATGTCATCTGAGAGGATCCACTCCCCCACCCCCAACACTTATAAACCACCATTTATACTCCAGGTGTATTTTTAGGTACTGAAAAAGAGAGTAAACAAGACTAAATCCCTGCCCGCAAGGAACTTAGTTATAGTAAACACAATTAATACATTTCAAATTGTGATAAGTGTTGAGAAGAACATAAAACAAAATAATAGGTAGAGCAAATGAGGTAAACCTTAACAAATGGCTTGATCTGTGACTTTCTTGTCAATATTTTCTTCTGGAAGAAAATATTGGACATACAGACTTATTTTGTCTCACAGCAAAAAAGTAAAAGAACTGTTTGGTTTAGCTATTTGCCAAAAGAAAGAAAAATCAGGTAGTTTCTGAGAAGATGGTATATTTCTCTATTGTTTGAAAATTAAATTTTGTCTGAGACATGATGGTGAGCTTTATTGCAAGGCTTAATAATAAGACAAAGTTTATTTCTAGTGATCCTGTTCTTCTATATCCTTTGCCTTATCTTTGCAAAATTTTGACTATCTTAAGTAAACTTTTGGGCTTCAGCTTTCTCAACCATAAAATGGAATTATTAATAATAATAATTGTCAATCATATAGGTTCTGGAAAGATCAATCATTATCAAAATTATTAAAAAATGTTTATATATATAAACATTTATACACACACACACAGAGTTGTAGACCAGGGAAACATTAAATACTTTTCATTAATATTGAGCAAGTCACTTAATCTCTTTAGGTCTTTGTTTTTCTAATGTTAAAAGAAAGTGGTTGCAATATTGTCAATGTTAGGAAACAGATCTCTCTTAGTGTTGGTTGAAGTAGAAATTGGCATAATCATTCTGGAGAGCCAATCGGAGGATAACTACAAGTTCTTTAAAATGTGCTTACCATTTTGCCCAAGGAATAAAATTGGATAAGTGTTTAAAGATTCAAGTTTGAGGATGTTCATCAAAAAATTGTTTATTATGGTAAAAGACAATAAACAAATGATGAACAGTAGGAATTTGGTTCAATTATGGTGCATTTTATGTGGAATTTGATGTAGCTACTAAAGATGATTGATGGTAGTGTTGATAAATATTAATCGAACTAGAAAGAATAGAACCGGAAATGTATATAAACATTTGTGGTTGGTCTGTAACTCTTCACTTTGAGCTACTACAATCAGAGGTAGTAATTATAGTCACTGAAAAAGAAAATCTAGCAACAATGGTAGATAATTATTGAGCCCTCTGGTGTCCTAGGTGCTATGTTAATCTTTGTTTGCATTTCTTATCACTGGAGTTCTATACATACCCTGAGTAAGAACAGCTTAGAGCCTTATTTTTCAGATGAAGAAACCACAACTCAGAGGGGTAAAGTAACTTATCCAAGACTTTAAATTCAGAGATGGCAGATTCAGAATGTATATCCAACCAATTGGCTCCAGATCCTATATTCTGAAACCATGGCTTCAGTACCTCTCTATAAACTGTCTTTAGTTTCGACATGGGATAACCATCAGAGGTATGTTGTGGAAATTCCACATCTCTTCCTGTAACTCTTATTTGAGAACACTTTAGCCTGGATATGTGGCAGAGGAAGAGCGTGTTCACCCTTTCAATAAGGAAGTCAGCAAACTTCAGCTTATGGGCCAAAGTCAGCCTATTGCTTGTTTTTATAAATCAAGTGTTACTGCAACACAACCATGCTTATTCACTTAGATACCATCGATGGCTGTATCAGAGGGCAGGAATGAGTACTCTCACAGATACAATATGACCCACAATGCTGAAAATTCATATTATCTTATCCTTCACAGACCCCTGCCTAAATACATTAGCCATCTGGAGGGTGGTATACCCTATTACAATAACCACTTTTCTTTCCCTTGAAGAGAGTAATTTAAAAAACAAAACAGTATTGTGGTTTCTATTCTATAGTAGTACATCTACAGACCTACACAGGCAGTTGCTGAAGAGTTTTCTGAAGAGGTGAACAAGAGCAGTCTATTTTCGGACTACTGAGGACCCTCTGTGCATGACTGACTGATATTCTGTAACAGGACTTTAGTTGCCTTGAAATTCTGCCTGTTGCTGCTCCTCTGAGATGGAATGTGTATTCACGAATGAGGCACTCCATTAGTCATGGTGCATTTCCTGGGCCCTGGAGACACGGCCATGACATCACCAAGGGCCAATGAGAGAGGATCCTCTGTAGCACAAGCCTCAACTCCCTTTAGAAGACTGGACTGTGTGTTCTGTTCCTAGCCCGCAGGGTGTGATTTGAGACTGCCTTCCTCATCCAGCCATATTCTGGGCACAAAAGTCTAACTTCCAGACCCAAGAGGCCAGGACAAGCTTGAAAATCTGCAGAGCTAGAGGCAGATTCCCATTTAGTATTTTTTTCCAAGGCTCAGGTTTTTATTCCCACAGAGTTTTCCACTTCTAATGACGTTGTTACTTTATGTGGTGAAGGGTGGGTGGTGAAAGATGAAGTCTGCATTAGATAAAAGACACTTGGCGGTTAAAATTTCTGGGTAAGTATAGGTTGGTTACAAAGCAAAATCAGAAGCATATTTTTGTCATTTTGTTACATTGCTTTTGTGTGTAGTTTAACAAAATAAAGCACCATCTTTTAACAGTAAAGGCTCCAACAAAATTAGTGTTTCTTAGAATAGAGAGATTACCAAGGAACTATACTGAGGGGATTAGTAATTCATTAAATCTTTTATCTTCAAGAAGAAAAGAAACTCCTGCCTCAATCCTTTCAGGATTTAAGCATTTTGGACAGAAACCTCCCTCCCTCTTCCTCTCTTTCCTTTCTAATTTATGTGTTCATTTACTTAAGAAAATGATTTGTAGAGTTTAGTCTCTGGGATAACTTTGTTATTTCTGTGTACCAGAAAGTATATTGAAATGCTTGGTTTCTGGTCAAAAATAAGTAGCTCAATTTTTGCTAACAAGTTATAATTGTAACCCCTCCCTATCCCCCATCTTGAAAAGTTATTCAGGGAAACTGAGGCTCAATGTGAGACAGACTTTTATAGTTTAATTCAAGTATTAAACCCAAGAATTATTCTTTCCCAATCTTTATAGGCATTCTATGGTTCACTGAGAATGATTCTGTTAGTATTTTTTCATGTTGAATACTTTCTGATGAAGTCTAAGAGAAATTGAGAAATAGCCGTTTTTGTTAGTATGTTATCTGTGGTTGCCATAAGCCACAAAGGATGCCACCCCTGCCACTTAAAAAAAATTCCTGTTTCTGCAAGATGAAGATTATTTTTTTTGTAATTATGGAGTCTTTTATAAAAAAAAATTGAAAACATGTATTTATTCCTATTTCCTAAGAATAAATATAGCAGTAATTAAAGGAATTTCCTCTGAAACTGTATGGTATATTGTAAAGCAAGGTACTTTTTAGCACTTGAGAACTTGAGAGCCAAAGATTTCTATGCAATCCAAAATATTAATTATTAAAATTTCAACACATCTCTTGAAGATATTCTAAGTTTTTTAAAAAAAGGTTTATATAGATGAGGAAACTAAGGTACAGAAAGATTGAGTCTCCTGTCTTGTGTCATTCATATAAGCAGATGGTTGTGCATGCCTTATTCTTACCAAAACCCTTATAAGGACATTCCTCTGTGTCTTCATATATAACTCTTGCTTTCTATGACAGCTTTACGCCTTGCCTCATTATCAACAATCCTTGTTTTTCACAAACCTTCGATAGGGACAGAAAGGCATGTTTGTCTAGCCTAGCAAAATTGGAGTATGCCTTGAAAGGGGTGAGTTACACCTTTTTAGGTGTGTGTGTATGTGTGTGTGTGTGTGTGTGTGTGTGTGTGTGTGTGTGCCCGCCATCCCTGAGCTCTCCTACTACTTCGCTCTTGGCAGGCTTAATTCTCTTCAACCCCATCCCCCAAGTTTTCATACCTAAGCTACTGTTTGCCTCCTCTCAGAGGCTTGTCCTGAGTACTGACACTTTGTCACAGAAAGGTCATATATAAGCACTCAGTTAACTCTGGCCCCTGGACCAGTCACAAACTTCTCGAGTGGGCCGCAGCGCCCTTGGATCAGGTTAACCAGATCACAGCATGGTGAGGACTGACTGGAATAAAGTCTGCTGCTGCCTGAGAGCATACATCTGGTTGGAAACGTTGAAAGCCATGGGATTGTTAAGACAGCTCCACAGCAATGTCCTCTTACTGCTTCTGTTCCCTGTTACTTTGGGGAAGAGCAGATGCTTCCCTCAGAAATGCTCCCAGAGCATGGGTATGCCATGGCCACTATCTCACTAAACCCTAAATTTTTCCTGCAGAAGAAAACTCTCAAAAGGCTAGTCCAGAATATGACAGTGAGAGGTCATGACAGACAGTCGGGTTGGTTTATGAGAAGCAAAGGATGAGTCATGTCACTCCTAAAGGGATTGGCATCAATTCATTATACAAAACTAAACACTGAAAGAAAGCAAGCCTTTAGTCTCATTAAGGAACCCAGACAAAAATCCCACTTAATCCATCTTGCTTTTCCCTTTCCTCTAACTCAGCTGGTGTGCAGGTGTAGGGCAGCTTGGCAGAAGCTTTGAACATTTGGAAAAGGGAATCATTACTGAAAGTCATTGACACACACTTCCCTTGGAATGCTGCTGATGTCATGGAAAACTGGGACCTTAGCAATAACCCCTAACAACCAGAGCTACAGTAAACAGTAAATGTTACCTCCACCAAGGCATTGGTTTTTAAAGAGTTTTAACAGGCTAGGGCTTGCCAGCCACAACTCATAAAAATTTTCTTATAATTTTTACCCTACTCCCTGAAAGCATTGGATAACTGGTAACATTTCTCTGCCACTTGGGAAGGCAAAGCCAAAATCATGTCAGTTTCAAGGTTCACTACTCAGAATTTACAGCACTTCTTTTCCAGTCCCCTGCATACCCCCTACCATGCTCATGGGTTAGGCCTGGTAGACTTAATACTTTTTCAAACAAGTCTCTTGTCTTACTGAGTTGCCTCAATTTTTGGTGATGGGGTGAATCTAGGTGCTAGATTTGCCTCATGTTTTATTTGCCTACAGGTTAACCCAGCTCCCAATCTGTAAGTTACCTTCCAATCAATTTGAATCAGTTTGGACAGAGCAACATCTTTTAGTTCAAACTCTGAGCAAAGAAACAAGCAGGAGGTGCTGTCACATAGAACAGTCAAGAACATGCTGTCAGCAGTTTAAAGAAGAATAGAAACCAAGGAATCAGGGTTCAGGAGGAACTGTCTCCCATGACTGACTGTCTTTTAGGTGAAGAGGCTGGTGGAGTATTGCTATGTAAACCAAATCCCTTGTAGGCAGGAAGAAGCAGAACACCAGCACTACTTTTGCAAGGCATTGCCAAGGCAACTGTGTAGTTTGTCATCCAGACTAGGATACTTTTGAGTTGAGAGTATCCTACATTGAGAGATTTCATGTGAGAATGAAGGGGCTCTATTAATAACTATGGTGGGACAGTGGGTTAAACTAGGACTCAACAGCCACAGTTTCCAGAGTGTCAGAGAGAGCAGAGCCATTCGCATTACCTGGGTTGTTTCCTCAAAAGAAAACAAACGTGCTCTTAGTATTAGTGGACTGTCTCATGATCTCTGGTCCTGCATGATTTCCTTAAAACCATAAGTCACGTTAAGTTTGAATTCATGCTTTTAAATTGCAGTCTACCCAGTTTTGAATGTCATTTTTATTTCTATAGATTAATGGTTCTTAAAATATTGCCTATAATTCTGGAGGTGTCTGGAAATCCTTTCAAGGAATCTGTAAAGTCAGACTATTTTCATCATTATATCGGTACATTACATGCCTTTTTCATTCTCACAAAAGTAGATCTCAGAATCTATTGTCATCTACTAAGCTAGCCAGTTGATAGACTGGATTACATTAAAGAGATTTATAAGAATATAAAATAATGCCATTCTTCCCCAGTATTTTTGTTTTGGAAATTAGTTATCTTCCATAAAAATACATTGTCAACCCACTAGGGTTTTACTAGAGTTACTTTTAAATGAACTAACAAATGTTTTAAAAATTCAACTGTTTTAATTTCTAACATGTAGTGAACATGCCTCATAAATAAAAACTCTGTGAGTCCTTAGTAATTTTTATGAATATAATAAACAGGTTCCAAGATCCAAAGGTTTGAGAACTGCTGCTGTAGACTTTTCTTTCTCCCTTGGAAGGAACATACATGAAAGGTGCAAGAGTAAGTTCCCTGATGAGAAAATCGAGCTTTGTTCATTATTTCATCTAGAACAGCATCTCACAGATGTCCTGCCTACAGCTTAGTGTGCCTGCTCTTGATGGAGAGACAGCATCCTGAGACATCTCAGAGAAGTTACCATGTTCTCTCAGGTTTGGGTGCTATTTTAACATTAGTGTTTGCTTTTGTTTGAGTCTTTGTCTTTTGATATTTGATGTGTCTGAGTACTCTTTGATAGTATTCTTATTTTGATATAATAGTTACGTTGTCATTTCTCCTTCAAAACTTTTATGGAATGGATCAACTTCTCATATGAAACAAGTATATTAGCTAAGAAAATAATGAATAGTAGAAGAGGGGCATGTTGCTTTTTTTTTTTTTAAAGATTTATGTATTTATGCAGACATTACTGAGCTATAGGTCAGAGGTACGGGGCGGTGAAAGGATTTGTGTGCTTCTGTAGTATCTTTTATCACTGGCTGTATTCCTGGGGCCATTCCATTCCTATTGAAATTTTAAGGCAGTTGAGTTTGACTTAAGTTTAGTGTTGTTTCCATCTAGAATTTATTCATCTTTCTGGACTCTAAATACCCTATAGAGGCTTTTGCAACCAGGGAATTTTGTGATTCAGCAAGAGACCTGTTCTCTTGATTAGACATTGATGAGAAAGTGAGCCTTCCAGATGTCATCTTGTAACCAGGCCCAGTATAGTCCCTTGATTGTGTTCTGTACAGGTATCGGTAGTGCTGGCCAAAGCCAGGCCTTTTTATTTCCCCACTGTTTGTCAACCCATCACCTTTTCTTTCTCTTCCCAAGGAAAGTGAGCTCTGCATTAGCATGACCGAGGCCACACCACAGAGTTCCTGTAAGCTCCTTCCAGTAACTATGGGTCCAGCATGTTCTTGAGCTGGCTATGCACTGGAGACAAATACAAAGCAGCCTTCTCAGGTTGGCTTCTTTCATTCTTTCACTTTGTAATACACAGTTAAGGAACCTTTTTTTTTTTTTTGAGGAATAATTGACATACATCACTGAATACATGAAGTATGTAGCTAGGTTTTAACGACATGCTTTCTGCTTGGCTTTAGATTGGGTCTTTTCTCCGAGTACTATTCATTAGGTAGGTCTCTGAATTTCTTTATTTTCTCCACTCTGATAATTACTTATTAAACTTCAAGCGAATTTTTTATCAAAAAGAAGAGAGGGAAACTGCTTCACAGTTCTCATCTAAAAAGGCATTGGTGGCCCTCCCTGGTGGTGCAGCGGGTTAAAGCACTGCACTGAGAAGCTAAAGCCACTTC
>NW_004567114.1:25741743-25834402 GCF_000260355.1 Condylura cristata | reverse complement strand
GAACTCATGCGCAAGTGGCTTTCGATTCTCAGTGCTGTGCTGTAACCCGCTGGGCCACCAGGGAGAGCCCCTACAGTAAATTTTATGGATAGGTCACTGGCAGGATGGGAATGGGAGAAGTGGATATAGTTTTCCTATTATCTAAATATTAATGGGATTTTGGAAGATTGCCTTCACTTTATTGAGCATTGCAGATATGGAGTTTTCTTAAAATAAGATTCTCTACTCGCAAAAAAAATTATAATTCAGCGAAAGCACATTTTACCAAGAACGTGTTTTGAAATTAAGGTATATACATTTTTTTAGACATAAGCATACTAAATGGACTTTATAGTACAGTGTAAACATGACTGAGAAACAACAAGAATTTCTTGTGACTCACTTCATTGTGCTATTTGTTTTATTGTGTGTTCTGCAACCACACTTGCTGTGTCTCCAAGGTATGTCTGCATTCGTTTCTCCACCTGTGAAATGCATCTGGATTAGATGGTCTCTGAGGTCCCTTGCAGGTCACTAATTCTATGGTTTGTTTTGTACTATGCCAGGATTTCATGTTCTTGAAGTCCTTAGTTGACAAATACAGGGTGAGAGGAAATGACACAGTCTTCAATAACCAAAATGGATTTTGTCTACACTTACTTGCTAATCCCCAAAGAAGAAGAAAACACAAACGAGCCAGGGGCTGAACATGAAAATGGTGACAGTGAGGAAAACATTGAAGCAGACAGCTGAAAGCTTCATTTCCTGGCCTGCCTGCCATGAGAAAGGCTGAGCCTGCCAAATCCTTCAGGCAATCAAGGCCAGAACTTTGGCTAACTCTTATTTTGAGCTCCCCCCATACCACACACACAAACCACAAAGGAAAATTGTCTCTCTCCCTTCATATTTGTGCCTTTTGGCTACACTTCTATTTATGCCAAGTCCTTGCCTAATCCCCTTCCTTCCAGCTGTCACTCGATTCTGCCTGTTGCTTTCTGGGGCTTTGAAAAGCAGCTGCAGTCTTCAGTGAAGGCCCAGGGGTGGTGACTTTGCCGGCAGGGTGTTGTTAGGGTGTAGTGACTCCATCTGAACCAAGGCACTCTTACCTATCTTATGGGCAGGTTGAACAGTGTGCTCACTCTTGTTCCTTGGCACATGTCGGAGCTGATGGCCTTATTTTTTTCCCCCTCCCTTCCTCTTTGGGGAATTTTTCTCTCCCCTTTACATTCCTCAGCCTTCTTGTCTGCAAACATCCTGTGGAAGATCTGGTTTGTCTTAGGTACTTTTGCCAGTTTGTTCTTTTTTCCACATGCAAATACTTATCTATTGAGAGCGCTTAAGGAGGATGGCCAGAGCCTGCTCCTCCTCTCTTATAAGCCTAGAAATCTGGCTCCTTCTCACCTCACACAGTATTTGCCAACCATGGGCTCTCTAAGGCCAAGGGAGTGCCTGTTCATTTGCTGGTTGTCTGGCCCAGCTGGTGAAGAGCTTGTGTGGGTGTCCTTTCACCTCCAACCTGTGAGGTTTTCCCCTGGATCTTGTCTGCATACATCTTATTTTAGCTCTTAGTGATGGCAGCTGCGCAAAGAGGCAATGGGTTCTTATTATTTTAGAAAATCTAGGAAGAATTAGGCAATCTGATTGGAGAATCTTGACTGAAGATAAGGAGAGGCTGTGTATTATGAAGGTTTTAAATTGTTCCTCTGTACACAGACTGGCTTTGCTGGCTGAATATTGAAAGCATAACAAAACAGGAAACCTATACCGTCATTCCTTTTTGTATCACAGCATTGTCTTTTGTTGATGAATAGAACTTTTTTTTTTTTAAGATATTTGGTTGTTCTTTGCCATTTTTTCCTTGAAATTTGACAGTGCCAAATCACACATAAGAGGAACCCTACATGATCTGCAGAACTTTGTGGGGGAAAAAAGAACTGAAACCATTTCTGTATTTGGATTTTTCTAATGGTTTCATGTATCTGTATATATTTTGTTCAAATAATTTAAATGTATTGGTTGTTAAATTCAAACAGGTGAGTCCACTTGATAAAATTCTTTGGCAATGGGATCTTGTTTAACTTTATATATACTCTATAAAACTCCCTTAGTCATATTGGGACTATATTACTACAAAAGCTTTTTTCTTTTTTGCCTTTCCCCAGCCCTGACCTTTTTGATTATCTTGTTTCTAATGCCCAGTGAACACTTCTGTCACTCATTCTTTCTTCAGTTCCACTTGTCTTATGCTGTCTATATGTCATAGAATGATGGAAGGTAAATCATTAGTTCTGGAAAGACCTTTTGATATTAGTTATCCAAACTCTTCATCTTATAGAAGAGAAAGAATGTCTACAAAAGAAGCATGATTACACTTAGGCCACATATCTGCTGGAGACTAGGCTTACAAGTGTTTTTCCATTACACTGCTGCAGGCTTGTTATGCTAGAAATTTTCTAAAATGCTAGACTACCAGTATTGACTTTAACAAGAGAGAGCTTCTTGTAGTGAAAATGGCACAGGTTTTGCAATCAGACAGATTTGGGTTTGAATATTATGTTCTGCCACCTACTGATAGGGTAAATCAGGCAAGTAACTAAAAAGTTGGGGTATCTTTCTTTGAGGATTCTTCCTTGCTGGGGACTGAGGCCGGCATCTGGCGTCTGTCAGCAGCCATAAAAAGGTGAAATGGAGTCCGGATAGAGAAAAACATGCGGATAGAGAAAAACATCCGGGTTGCAAAAGGCATGTGGGAACCGGATAGAGAAAAACATCCGGGTTGCAAAAGGCATGTGGGAGGAGCTCCCTGCCCCCACCTTTTCCCTTTCCTCTTTCTTTTCTCGCCCATTTTCGCCCCTCGCGAGGTCAACTGCCACCAAAACATGCTGCATGTCTATTGGCCTTCTCCCTTCCCGACTTCTGCATCCCCCACCTCTTGTATTGTATATAAGCTGAGATAAAAACCTAATAAAGACCTCTTTCTTTGTTCTGCTATACGCGTGTGACTGATTCTTTTGTTTGCCGGACCTGGGGCCCCGAATCTCCGGCCTTGCTGGTCAAGGTCCCCTGCACTTCCTTGTAATGTGGGAATAATAATAATACTCTAGAGTTGTTGTGAGTATTGAATATGTGACCTGTGAAAAGTGCCTCTTACACTTAAAAAATTATTACAAAAATCCACTGATCATAGAAAATGATTTATTAAAATAGGTATTTTATAGTTGACTAGTCTTTAAATCTATTCTTATTATTCTTCTAAACTCAGCATTAAAATATGAATGGAGTAAGTTGTCTGGAAATGAATTACTGAAAGTTATTTATACCAATGCTGTGATTCATGCATTTCCCTTTTCTTTATGGCTTTCATCTGTATTTTGCTGCTGTGTATCTTGTCCAAAGTTTTTTGTACAAGATGAACTCACCCAAAGAAGACATGTGGAGCACCCTTGGGTTTGGCCTCTGCTTTTAATTTAGCTAAACTCTAGGACATAAATCCAGAATATGTTCTGTATAGAATGTTATAAGAGGGCCTGAAATTGTTCTGTTAAAAAGAAGTGAAACAATTTTGTTGAACCCAATAGTATAAGAAGACAAAATGAGTTGGGAAACAAAAGCTAACATGAGGCTAGCAAAGGCCAGGAACAACAAAAGAAAGTTTGGAAGCTTCAGAAGAGGTTATTTGGGGGAATTTCACTCGAGGGCCTCTCAGACTGTGGAGGTTTTGTTGACTGACTGGAATGCACTTAGGCCTGAAGTGGATGGAAGGACCTTGAGAAACGAGACAGTAGGAATTTTGCTTCTCTAGTAGAGAGGGCTTGGGCAAAGTAACTTTGGCTTAGATTTTAGATGGAAGTTAAGTTCACCCAAAAGAGGCACTGTGCTTTGGTCCCTCCTTATGGAACTTTGAACTGCCAAGTGATTTTCAAAGTCATATAATTCGGTCAATGCTTACAGTTTGTGATGTAAAAGTTGTAAACACTCTTAAGGTTTTGTGGGTTGTTTTCAGTAAGGTGAAAATGAAGAGACTATAATAAGGATGGCAGCTGGAATGGCTGTTGCTTGTGTCTGATTGTACCCAAGGTTATATTTTAGATTAAGAGTCTTAGTAGAGCCATTTTGTAGGGATAAAAGTAGGCATAATTTTGGAGGAATATTAGATAATCATATGTGATCAGGACATAGAAGGTGCAGTTTTGCTGTATTTTGAATTCATCCAGATGGGATCAAACCAGAGGTATTTGGCAAGGATTGGGACTCACCACTTAGAGGCACACTAAAATAGTTGTGGTGGCAAAAGAATTTCTCCAGGAGTCTTATTCCACTTGAGGCATAACAGCTAGAGATTCCTGGCCCTTAGGGGAGAGTGCCAAAGCTGATAAGTTTTGGCACTCAACTGAAATCAACTGAAATCTATAAACTCAGGCACAGTAGTTCAGTTAGATATCTGGACTGTCTATATGTTTCCATAATTTTCCTACAGAACACGAATATACTATGGCAAGTGTGTCCAGGAATGCATGGTTTAAATTAACTTTTTCTTAGTCACATGTCCTCCCACTAAGATTTAATATATTGAAGTTAATGGATGAGGAGGTTATAAAATAATTCAGTTTGAAGACCTTGTGTTTGGCTTTTTCTATATTCTTCTTGAAAGTCTGGGATTAACCTTACCATTTTTTGAAGTTGCTCTCCATGAACCAAAAATTTGCCTTCCTGTTTAATCATCCTTTGAACCTTTCTTTACTCTAACAAAATAAGCTACGCCTGATACTACATTTCATCATCATCCGTATTACTTAACCCCTGTAATCTGACTTTTATTCATATTGTCCAATTATATCCTTTCTTATACCCAATCCACTCATTTATAACATCAGATTTTCATTAAATAGTTTTTATTTAATGATGAATGAAGAAGTTGTTCTTTTTGTTTTCAACAACTGACATGGAGAGAAACAACAGAACAGGAAAGAACTACTGAGACTTAAGAGCAAAAAATGGTAAAATACGGGAGCTTAAAATCTGTTAAGTGTCTTTACGGGGGTAGAATGGGGAATGGGATCAAAAATGGTGGGAGGAGGGAAGTACACTGTACTATTGTGATCGCACACGGGTGATTTGGTGATGGGAAGCCCATGGGGATTACAACTGAGATGGAAAAAGGCACAAAATGATGTAAAAATAAACAATTACATTATTTTAAAAAAATTTCTTAAATGTCTTTAGTGAGTTATTGACATCCAGTAAATAGCATATATTTAATACAGCTCGGTAAGTTTGAAACTTATATATACATGCTCATGAAGTCATCAGCACAATCAACATAAGAAACATATTCATCATTCTCAAAAGCTTCCACATGGCTGATGTAATCCATCCCTCTCATCCTTTCCTATCTTATCTTCCTTAAGCAAACCATTGATTTGTTTTTTTCATGGATTAGTTTGTATTTTCTAGAGTCTTATGTAAGATTCTCTATATAGTTTGGTATACTTTTTTTCACTCAATATTTTGAGATTCATCTATGTTATTGCATATTATCAGTACATTGTTAAGTAACATTGTATTGTATGTATATATATCAGAGTTTGTGTATCCTTTAACTGTTGGATCTTTCCAGCTTATGGATATTACAAATAAAACAAATAAAAATTATTGAACAGACATGATATCTTATGGGTATACTTGGAAGTAGAATGGCTAAATTATGGGTTGGTATATATTTAACTTTATAAGAAACTGCCAAACTGTTCTCCAAATGGCTATGCCATTTTGTGTACCTCCCAGCAATATATTAGAGGTCCTTTGCTCTATGTCCATCATTTGGTGATGTTAGTACCATGGATTTTAGCATTCTAATAAGTGTGTAGCAGTCTCAGTGTAATTTTAACTTGTAATTCCTAATGACATAGGATTCGGAGCGACTTTTCTATACTTGCTTACCACCTGTCTTCTCTAGTGCGATCTTGATTCAGATCTTTTTATTCAGTTTTAGCTATTGTATTCCTGCAAGTCTTGAGCCTTGCTTTGGATGCAGTTAAATTACTTACTTGATCTCTTAGGATCTTGCTTTTTAAAATATGTATTGGCAGGACCAGAACCATTTAGTTTAAAGCTTACTATACTCCACTATCATGCCAAGAACCTTCTAAATAGTCTACTATTGATTCATGAATTGTGAAGTTTTCCAGTTTGATTGGTGGGAATAGGTATTACTCCTCGCCCTGGGATAGTGCCAGATACTGTTATTTCTATGCCTTTCAGACCATGTTTTCCTTATATGTGTGAACTAATCAGTACTTTGCTAGATATTTGAGGGAGATTTACAAAAATTTCTCTTGTGAACTCAAGTTGCCTTCTTTCAGATCTTGAATTACATCTCCTCAACTCAGGGAGTCTGATGCACTCTATCTGCATCCCTCTCTCTGCACTACAGCCTAGTAATTCTGTCATGACAATAAACTGGGACATTCATAGGGCTTTCCTCATTGGTTTCCCATTTCTAAGGGACCCTGTCTTTCACTATCTAATGCCCAATGTCTTATGAACAAAAAATTGTTTCAAATATTTTGTCTTAAATTGTTTTTGTTATTGTTGTTGGGGGGGTATTGTTTTAAGTGGCAGGGTAAATCTGATCCCTGTTACTCCATCTTGGTCAGAAACAAAAGAACTTCTTTTACGTTTTCAATGTTGGTTATATAAATTATCAATAGCAAAACAGGGAGACTAACTGAAATTTCCAAGTTTCATTTTAGAGAGAAAATTAATCTTAGAATTGCCATTATCTATTCTTCCTCCCACTCACTTCCTTCACAAACATTTGCACAACAAAATTCCCTGTACACAATATTGACCACATCAATGGGTACATTATTGAATTTGAGGGGAAAAGACATACACAAATCACGAGGATGATAAGTTTCATGGAGCACATAGTGAGAAAAGGAAATGATGCAAAGGGGAAGTGAGTTGGTATCATTTAGTACTATATTATTTTAATTTCTTTATATCAGTAATCAGCTTTGAGGTTTTCATTTTTCTTTGTTATTTGTACTACACTGGGAAGCCATGCGATTTGGGGCAAGAAAGGAGGCAGAAAAAGTTACCCAAAAGCTAGAGAAATGTAGGCTGTCTCCTTCCTGTGCTAACTCCTATAATGTCTATAAATGTTGGCAAAATTGAAGTAGTAGGTGGGAAGATGGCTATGGCAACTGCGTTTTATTTATAGATAACTTGAAGAGTAGAAAAATTCATGGGTAAACAGCAGTGATTAGAGTGTAATTGCGAATCTAGGATATAATTTGCAAGTGTGAGCTTCAGATTGAGGCATATCTGAGAACAGAAAGAGACCCATCTAAGTTAATCTCCTGACACACAAAGACTTGGCATTCATCTTCCCAGTTTCTGTGGCTAATTGGCACTTGCTGGGTCTTCAGTAGGGGTTTGTAAAGAACTACACCCACTGCTCCTCCAGCAGTGTACTTTGTCAATCTGTCTGTTCTGCTCCTCACTCTGTCTCTGCTGAAATCTCTCACCGCCCCTGCACCTCTGGCCTGTACCCCAGTTCTGTATGCATAACTAAATAAATCTTAAAAAAAAAAAAAAACTGCATAACGTATGAAGTCGCCCCCCCCCCCAATTTGTACTTTTTAGAAGAGGGGCTTGGACTGTTGAATTGGAACATAACAATTAAACTTAAAATGAAACCCTGACATGCTGGCTGCTTGCCTGCTCTCTCAGGGCAGCTTTGGTTCCAGGGAGGGTGGATTTTTTGTTTGTTTGTTTGTTTGTTTCCAGACAATTCCTGTGTCATCATATTTTTGTGTGTGTGTGAATCAAATATTCGTTATTGGTGATGGTTAACACAGTCTTTGGAAATAAATGGAAGGAATTCATCTCCAGAGAGGAAGGTTTTTCTGTTACAATTTTTTTATTCTGATTTTAAAGTCACATTTTTTTTTTTCATTTATAAATGCTTCTTTTAGGGGGAGGATGGGTCTCCCCTTTATCTAGTTACTAGCTTTTTAAATGAGTCCCTCTTTTAAGTCAAGAAAACATTTTAGAAGAACTTTCAGGTATTTCTGAAACTCACTGCTTGGGTTCTAGTTTGGCAAATGACACATACAAAATGTATCCAGAAATCATAGGTGGCTTTTAGATTTTTTTAAAAAGAATTGTTTATTTATGCTTACAGAACTGGGGTACAGGCCAGAGTTGTGGTGGGTGAGAGAATTCACCAGAGACAGGGTGGGGAGCAGAACAGACAGATTATCGAAGTACACTGCTGAGGGGAGCAGCTGGTCAGGAGAGGTCTGCCTTGCCATGTGGGCGGGCTCCCTGGTGGGGGATAGAACTCTTGCTGCAGAGAGGTTTAACTCATTGGGCCACCATGGAGAGCCCCCGGCTTTTAGATTTTTAAAGTAAGTTCTATATTTATATTTAATTTCATTGTAAGGGAGGTTACTGCATACTAAGTGATTTTTATTTATAAAGTATTTAGAGAAATATCAAATCTGTTTGGACTATAATTATGATGTCCATTTATTTACAGATCTCCATTAATTAATAGAATAAATAACAACAACAAAAGTACCCAACACTCTCTTTGGTAGTTTGAAAACAGAAATTTTGATGCTAATTTTTTTTTCTAATAAGATTTTTAACTTTTTTTACATAAAGATCTAAAGACTTGTTCAAACCTAGTGTTCTAGCCAGTCTCTGTTGTAACTTTGGTTCAAAGAGGGTGTTGCATCTTATAAAAGACTTACTTTGGTAGCAGAAGTAATGACTTTGGGAGGGTGGGTATGGAGCAGGGAAGGTTAAGTATACAGATATTTATCTAGCATCTGTTCTGTGCCTGGTGCTGGCCTAAGCATCTATGTTGTCTTTCTATGAACTATGATTTCTGAATCTCAGAAAATAGTCTGATTGATCGATCAGGTGACATTTGGGGAACTAAAAACTACTCATACCATTTTTTTAGCCTATAAGCTCATTTAATATGAGTGCTTCTTTTTCTCTGCTTCATCTTTAAACTGTTTTTCTATGAGTTAAGTAATAGAGATTATCAGCATTTTAATCATGTTATACTTGAAATTATGAAATTGGGGCCATTATGTAGAAGCATTAGAGTAAAAAGTATGGGATTAGTTAGTCTAAGAGTTTTAGAACTAAGCATAATTTTAGAAATCACATGGACCATGCATTTTACTGGATAGATGAAAAAACTATGTTCTGAATATAGCAACATGGCCCACCAAGCTACTTAGAGCATAGATGAGAACAAGGTTGCTTCACTGTCAGTTCACCATCCTTCCTAACATATCCTAACTCTTTTTCTGCCATGTTATGGAATCAGCAATACACATGAGTGCTACATCCTGAATAAGAACAATAACAACTGCAATGACAAACCAATTTAAAAAATATAATTTAAACCTATTTGATGGTTGGTTAATATTGGTTTATATGTGGTTATCAAAAGCTGTAGGGAACCAGGTATTGGATTGCTTACAGTATCTATTATTGCTTTCAAAGTTAGAGAGAAATTACTGGAGAAGAATCACTATCTTATATAAACATCCAAACTATTCATTTTAATGTTTGAATAATTGTAATCTCTTCTTGATGGGCCTAGAAGACACCTGTCAGGCCACAGTAGGTTGTTCTTGAGAACATAGCAAGCAAAAGCTTTTACCTTGCTGTATCTGTGAAATCAGTAATTTCACAGATGGAAACCTAGGCTCATGGTGGACTGTTTTACCATACCTTTCATATGGCCTTTTTTCTCTTCCCCACTTATCTCAACTTACTTTGACTAAATGCAATGAACAGGAATCCATGTATGAATCGGAAGGAAAATGTCTTAAATCTATGAAGTTATAATGACCTGTTAAGTGTTATAAAAATATTCTGTAATTGAGTTGGTAGTTGCATCATCCATGCCTGTGGCACTATGGACTGACTAGACCCAAGTGTATAATTCTCTAATGTAATACTGAAGTAATGTTTGTATTTTCCAAGTAAATATTCTAGATTTCAAGCCTATGAAATGGTAAGTTCTAATTCTTCAATTCCAGTGAACGATAGGTTTCTATACATCTTGCTATCTTCTGTAGGTAGTGAATCAACTAAATACAGGTTTATGTTCTTGGGTGAATCTATGAGGTGAGTCTTAAAGTCAGCCATATTCTGAGTGCCTTCATATTATACATCATGACTCCTTTAAATTTACAAACTTCTGAAAGGGTAAATTCATTTATTTTGGAGAAGTCAGTAATTTTCATCCACACATATTGAATGATGATAGAATAAACATTGCAATAACAGAGCATGGAGAGTCAAAATATGCATATATCTTTGCTCCTATTATTGATTCTTCATTTAATCTAGCTTGAATCGTTTTTTCATCTCTAATTTCTGCATGTGCTAAAAGTGAATAAGAATGCTTTTATTTGCTAAACAGAGGTACTGGGAGAATGAAAGATGAATTCTCCCAAAGAGCTTTTGAAATGCTTCAAAGAAAGGCTTATTTAAACAAAAGTTGGAAGTTGGTTCCATTTCTATATTGTTGTTACATTTAAATACCACAGTAAGTGTTAAAAGAAGCTCAAAGATTTTTTTTATAACTTCCTTTGTGGGTAAGAAAGTAAGTATAATTGCCTGTATTTTACAAACAAGGAAACTAAAGGCCCAAAAGATTTGTTTATTTTTTTGGCTTAAAATGAATAGTCCTTTTTGAGAATTGGGGCATATTAGCGAGAATCTTGATGCAATAGCATTAGCCATTTGTTGTTAACTGCTGAAGCTGTTAATGGGTATATAGGATATCATTATACTGTCCTGTCTACCTTGTATATACCTGAAATGTTGCATAATGAAAAGAAAAAAAATTACAAAAAGAATCCTCCTGTTTTTATTTAGAAAACTTGTTTAAAAGCTTCCAAGTCTCTTTATCTCTCAAGCATGGAGAATTCATTATTTTTTTAGGATTCAGCAAAAAAAAATAGAAACAAGTTTTATATACATGGGCCAGAGCACAGGCATTTTAGTTTTTCACATTCAGTTTTTATATTCTGTTTCCAGTGCTTCTAAGCCACTTGCTACTTTTAGCACTTTGGATTTTTCTCAAGTTAACAAATTATTTTTGTTTTACTCCTGTTCCAGATGCTTGTCATCTTCTCTTTGTCATTGCCAATTTTCAATCTTCATTTTCCTATTTCTGCAAATTGTTGAGAATTATAAGCCATCGCTTATTAACCTGATTATTTTATGCTCCAATGAACTTGTCAGTGGGTGGCCATGTGAGTTATTTCAGCTTTTAGAGAAACAGATCAACTATGCAGCCCTATAGCCACAACCAAAAGTAACTGATCTCCCCATTGTAGGATCTGCAGTTGAATGACATTTCAGCCAGTTGAGAGCACTCATCTTAAACAAACACACAAACAAACAAAAATCACTCTCATCCTAGTGCACTGGAATACTTAAAATTGTCATAAGCTTCTAATAGTACAAATACTGAACTGCAAATACACATATTTGGTATTCGTTTTTGAGGATTCACCAGAGACATAGTGAGGAGCAGAATAGCCTGATCTAAGAGGTAACACTGCTGAAGGGAGCAGCGAGCTGGTCAGGAGAGGTCTACTGCACCATGTGGATCACCTCTGGGTGGGGGATCAAACTCACACTGAAGTGGCTTGAACTTCTTAGTGCTGTGCTTTAACCCACTGTGCCATCAGGGAAGGCCCTGGTATTCATTTTTAAGTATCAAAGAAAATCCAATTTAGACTGTAACCATTGACTCTTAGTGTTAAGAAGGATCTTTATAACCCTCTGGTGTAGCCCTTTTAGTTTATTGTTCGTGACTGCTAGATATACTTCTGCCCCTTCAGCTTAGAAACTTTTTTTCACAATGTCATGCAAAGCTGTGAGCCTAAAGCAAAATAAAATCAATGAAAAATCAGAGATAAAGTTTCCATTTTTATTTAAAATTTTGATATTTTCTTCATCATGGATCTTTGATATTAATTTTAATTTTTAAAAACATCACTTTAAATATTATTTATCTTGATTACTGAGTTTTTGGTAGCCTTAAAAATTTTGCATCTGTGGTAGGTGTTTCATTCTATTTGCCTTAGTTCTGTTTCTGCTCTTTGAAACCAATTAACTATAAATTCCTTCCTTCTACCTTCTGGCAATAAAATAATCTCAAACTATGGGATCTTTATACTCAAAGCAAACCTTTACCATTGGCCACCTAAAAATGATAGTAACAAAGAAATTAAGCCTGGTTTTGCATGTGCTATTTTTTGACGTGGTTGTAGGTAACTTAAAGCTTAGGCATTTTTGTCTCCCTTAATTTAAACTCTCTTAGGATGTCAATCAGTTTACTGAAAAAAGGTGAAAGCTACATCATGGGTTCTATTGTCTGATCCTCTTTTGTATTGTGTGTTGAGCTTTTACGTAATTGTTTTGTTTTGACTTTCATAAATTGGGAATCAGGACAGGAAACCCTTTCTAGGTCTGTTGTGCTCATTATTCTACTCAGGCCTCTCAAAAACTGTTTGAAACAGACGCTTATAGGACAGAGCTCTTTTGGGTCAAAGTGCTAAAACCCAACTCATACTGACTTAAGTTAGAATAAAAAGGATTTCATTAGATAACCTAGCTGAATCTAAGAGGTAGAGCTAACTTCAAATTTTATATATTATTTCACTGAAACTAATCTCTCTACATCTCTTGAATCTGTTTTCTGTTGGGCTGACTTTTCTCACAGAAGCTCTCCTAGCTAGCTTAGCAACTTCCCTAGAAAGAGAATGAAACTTCTCTTTTTGCTGCAACAAAAGCTTAGTATTGAATATAATTGGTCGTATAGGACACATGCCTGTTCCTGAGTCATTAGGTTTGAGGATACAATGATTTCGTTGTCTGGTTCCATGTTCAACCTTGCAGTAGTGGCTTGAATGAGAATTGATAAGAGATAACTCCCCTAAAGGAAGAGAGGACTTCTTCACCCTTTCCCCCAAATTCTGGATGCAAAGATAAATGTTGACTAGGATGCTGTTATTCCCGTTTTATTAATGAGGGGGTCGAGGTTTAATGAAGTTAATTTCCACAAGACCACATAGCAGGAGGTAGTGTCATAGTGTTGGCTCTGATTTGCCTGTCTTTCCTTTCTCATACCTGTTTGTGTTTGGTATGCCATGCTGCTTCTAAGTGATTCTGGGTGGCTGACAATCTTTCTTAGCAATGATTTTCAACTGGAGATGACTTTACCTCCAAAAGAAATTTCTAAATGTCTGAGGCATTTTTGGTTATCAGAACTGTGTAGGGAGGTTGGAGAAGTGCTATTGGATAGAAGTCTCCTGCTAGTAGGCATCCTGCAGTGCACAGGATAGTCTCCTCCGCACCCCCCACCAGCAAAGAATCATATGGAGTCATCTGGCCTAAAATGTCAATAGTGCTAAGGTTAAAAAGATGTTTTTTAGATCCCCTTTCCATCATACTATTACTATTAGTGTAAATCTGGAAAAGATTTAATGAAGTGCAAGATTGAAATAATTCAAACATTTAGGTACAACAAAGTAACCTTTCAATTCAAGGAAACTTCTTTTATTTTCATAGCAGCCAATTTTAGAATACTGCATTCACTTACTTACTGGATAAATTAAAATTACACACTTTTTTAAAAAAAGATTTATTTATTTATGTACACAAAACTGGGGTACAGGCCAGAGGTGCAGGGGTGGTGAGAGGATTCACCAGAGACAGAGTGGGGAGCAGAATAGGCAGATTGACAAAATACACTATTGTGTATTTTGTGTGTGTCAGGAGAGGTCTGCCGCGCCATGTGGGTCACCTCCAGGGTGGGGATCAAATTCATGCTGAAGTGACTTTAGCTTCTTAGTGCTGTGCTTTAACCTGCTGTGCCACCTGGGAGTGCCCACTTTTTTTTTTTTTTTTTTTAAAAAAAAGTTGTTTATGTAGACCTTAGCTAACTTTCCAGGCTTTTTTTTTTTTTTTTTAATTTCAAATCTATGGAATTTTCCTCAAAGTATAAATATAGGGATATTTTAAATTGAATACTGAATGCTTTAAAAACAAATTAAAAAGTTTATATTGGAATTCTCAAACATTTTAAGTAGTAAATTCTAAACAAGGGAAATAATTATCTTTGAAACAGCCAAAACATTTTTTAAAATTCTGGTGATAGTAGGAAAGTTAATGTACTAGAAAATGTACAGTAGTGTTCTTTCTATAAATAAGTACTTTGTGAAGTAGTAAAGAAGGCAAAAGAATGCATTTACTGTATTAAAGCTGTGGATTATAGAGGTTGACATGTCTGAGAAATCAGCCTTGTTTAATGACATGGAAACAGTCTCATCTGTCAACCTCTTCAAGAATACAAGTGGTTTCTGAATTATGCAAATCTGAATAATCTTAGGAAAGTTGGTTTTCTGTAGTTAAATCACAGATAATATTCCAGTAGAACAAGTGAACAATGAGAGGGATACTGCAGATGGCATTCACTTAAGAATGCTTTCACAATCCAGCAAATCAAACTTATTATTAGAGTTGGAATTAAGAGTGTTCCAGATTTAGCATTTTCTAATTTTCCTTGGTTAAAAGAAATAATTGTTCAGTTTTATGTTTCAGATGCCTCATGACTCTGTCAGCATGGAATTAGAACTCCATTCCTTTTTTCTGGTTTTTAGCCTCCATTGATCCAACTCATACCAACCTTTTTTTCCTAGTTTCAACCAAATAATTCTCACTTGCCTTGCTATCTCACATGGAATGCTCTCCTCCCATCTCTCTTGGGCCCTTGTGTTTCCTTGGCTCTTGCTTATATTCCTATTGGCTTGGCTTCTCTTCTTCAACTGACCATGCTGTCTCATCATTGCTTTTTCTCTTTCTTCTATTTTCCTTTGGTCTCGCTTCCATCCCTTGTATTATGTTTCTTCCTTGAGTGTTATTTCTACCTCCTCCTGTTTCCCAAGCATATTTACTGGCTCCATATCGAACAATTTCTCCTTTTTTTTTTCATTCATGTCCTCATCTACCCACCTACCATATTTATTTTAGTATGTCTTGTATGTACAGGCAGGCCACACAAATTCATTGTTAATTCAGCCTGCAGTTTCCTTGGGAAAAAGGCAGCTGCTGACTTTCAAACCACTCAGGTCTTAATCATTAAAATGCTAGTTTCCATATCACAATTGGAGGGGTAACAGTATTTGTTTGCAAAAAACATTGGAAAATACCTTGATAAATGGACTGTTATTAATATGGCCCTGTTACTTCCCTTGAGGAGGAATGTTTTTGGAGTTTTAAATTCCTATGGATTTGTTTGTCAGCATCTTCCTGGTACTATCAGAAGTTTACTCTTCCCCACAGTTTTGTGAAGTAGGTTGGTGTTTTCAGCTTAATAGAGCAGAGAGACGAGCAGTCACTTGACTAAACAAGTTACTTGACTTGTTTAGAATTTCACAGCAAGTTAATTGCAGAGCTCTTGAGTTTCCTGTCTTTTAGCTCCTGTGACATAAATACAAAATGATTTATTTTGCACTATTTATATGACTGCCTTAGAACATTTCTTTTCCTATAATAAAATTATGAAAACTACTACTTGGTAAAGAGGTTGTTACGATGAAAAAGAAATGAACTTGGCCCTGTGTACCTGAATGTGATTACCTCCTTTTCAAGCCATTCATAATGGAAGATACCAGTTCCTAGGCTTTCTTTTTGAATTGTGGAAACAGTACTTTTTTTTTTATTATTCTATATTGATGATGTTCCTTGAAGTCCTTGGAGGAAAAAAGCACCTTAAAGTGCAAAATGTATTACCACTCAACTTAAAAGGACCCTTGTTTGTGAAGCTCCCAGTTCTTGCTGAGGGAGGTAATCCTGTTGGTGAGCACTGTGGAGTGTGGTGGTAACCAACCATGTCTCAGTAATTCTTTTTGAATTTCTAGAGCTGTTTTTTTGTTGGGTTGAAGTGGAGAAACAGCTTAGGGAACTGCTTTTGATGCTGCCATGAGTGTGTTTGGGAAGAAAGAGTACATTCCAATGGTATGTTAGGGGGATGTTAGCTGTTCAGGAAAAATAACCCTTACCAAAGTTAATGGCTCCCACTAGCATTTTCAGTAACATGTACCAGATGTGGGTAGTTAATTATTCTCAGATCTGATAAGTACCTGCCAGCCAAGGCTAATTTTATTTTCAGTAAACAGTGGCCAAAGGTCCTAGCTGTTCACTTGATAGGATAGGGCCTGTTTGCACTTATCTAGTAATAAAAGCACAGTACTCCTTTGGTTTTCCTTTCCCAGGGCCAGATAAAACATTTTAGACACTCAATGTATTTGTCTTAGTAAATCAGACAAAGTAAACAAATCTGGTAGATTAACTTGGTAAACAGAGAGTGGTTAAGTGTTACCTTTGGAGTTTAACTCAATGCCATATAAATAGCATTAATCGTGTGGTATTTTCAGTAACCTTTATGGAATAACACAGAGGGGTTTTGTTATTTTTTTTTTCTTCTTCTTTCAACCACTAGGGATATAGTGTGTTTCTTAAGTACTTTCAGATGTCCTTCTGAAGAGAGATTTGAAAATAATTTTTTTCTTTTGTTCTATTAGTAATGTACTGAAAGTTTTATACCAGTTAATATTGTGTATAAGCCTAGAAATCTCTGTGGTTCCATTCACAAGGAAAGTAAGATTGCACAGTGGCACACAGCTTTGCCAGAGAGACAGACAGTGACCAATTAGAACTATTGATTTGGGTAGAGCGCTGACAAAGGGGGTTAGCTTTTATGGTGGAAGAGCCGTAGGTAGGCAGAAATTCAGACTTACCCCATCCAGAATTTACTCTCAGCCGAGTCATCTTAGGGTTAGAAGTGCTTTTTTATTTTGTGATGGAGATGCTTGTCCTGTGAGAACTGGCATAAAACAAGACCATTTATTTCACCCTTGCCAACAAAGCCCTAATATATCAGAGTAACTTCCAGTTACACCAAGCCTGTACTAGGCTTGTAGATGAGACCAGTGATGTAGCTCCAGGTCTCATGCTAACTGTATCATTTATCCCCTTATTGAATTTTCTTTATATGATGGTAAAAAAACAACTTACTTTATCGAGATATATTACCTTTTGCATTGACTTTATACTTGGCATTACAAGTACTATATAATAAATTATTTTAATTTCTCATGGTTTGTAATAATTCACTTAACTTGGTAAATATGATATATAAAAGAAATAACTTTAGAGAAAAATTTGCTTCTCATACCCCACCCCTTCTACTTCAGTAGTTTCTGCATTAACATCTCATCCCATTAGAGGCTAGCCTAGCATGGTGCCATGAATATAATGCCAGGTACCCAGTGGTAACATCCTACAGGTGATTGATAATGATAATAGTGTAGAGGAGAGGATGAAAACCAGGAGCTTAGATATCTGTATTGTTTCCAGCTTTACTTTAATTACTTACTGGGAGATAACAGGTACAGTAATTCTTTTCTTTTGTTTTGTTTTATTTTTTTCCAACTGTACTACGAAGACAAAAGCCTTAGTCCATTTACCTACCTGACAAATATGTTGTTAAAACTGATGAGACAAACTATAACATTCTTATGGATAAAAGATATTCCCGTATAACTGAAGAGTTGAAGGTATTATTATTTATGCAGGTCTGAAGAGTAAGCCTTTCAGGTAATTTATTTTTTGCATTATATTTACAAGTCTTGCATTTAACAATCACTTGCCATGTTTCATTCCCCCCCCCCCCTTAATTGCACCTGCATTTTCTGGAGTTATTTTGTGACCCATACCAAAATCTTCAATTAAATAACATATTTTTAGTTATAATGAATCACATCTTCAAATAAATACTTCTCTGGTGGGATAAGCTAAGTAGAGTAGTAATGAGAAGTATCCTAATTACCTCTAATCTTTACTGATCCTGCATTTCTACATTGGCTCATTTTCCTCAGTGGTAGGTCCTTACATCCGAGCAGATACCTTCTCTACCTGGATGGCCTATAATAATTTCTAGTTCCATGTGTACAAAGTTTAAGTAATACACTGGTCTTGGATTTTCTCTCTCTGAATGGAATCACCACTCTTACCTCTTCTGTAGCTCCTATTGTTTTTAGTATTGTATGCCCCTTCTTTCCATCCTGTTATTATTTAATTAGCCTCTTCTTCTGTCATGGACGGCTGTAATTGTCTTCTTGTTACCAGACTTACTTGATTATAGTCTGTTGTCCTACCATTCCCAGATTAAGCTTCCCAAAATGCAAGTCATAAAGTGTCATTTTCTTATTTGAAAATCACTTGTGGTCTTTATGCCTTATAAGACAAGATTTAAAGTTGTCACGTTGATAACTGAGGTCATAATAATCTTACCGTCTTTCTGGCTTTGGATCCCCTTGTGTTTTATGCTCAGCACATTGGAAATTGGTGGAATCCTGAATATGCCAAGTTGTTGATCACTCTACACTTTCTTCACCCACTTCTTTGACTGGAAGACATCCTTTTTTTTTTTTTAAACCCAGTTCTAGCATCAGGTGTTTTGTGATATGGACGGAGTTTATTACTCTTTTTTCAGCCATAGTACCCTGTGTATACTTCTTGTATATCTCCTGTGAAACTTATGGCATTTATTTGACATGCGTCCTTTTCTTCCTACTTGACTATTTAAGGGATTGTATCTTGTTCAGCTTTGTATCCCCATGTCTATCTTAGTGGTTGGCACAGAGGTAGAATTTGGTTAACTGAGTGGATGAAGTAAAGCCCTCTGACTGTATCTCCATGTTCAAATTCCACTCTCCCCTTTCAGTTGTTGCATGGAAATAGCTTTTAAAAGTTCCCGACTAAAGGTCCTCCCTGTGGCATAGCGGGTTAAAGCACAGCACTAAGAAGCTAAAGCCACTTCAGCAAGAGTTGGATCCCTGCCTGCCCAGGAGATGATCCACATGGTGTGGCAGACTTCTCCTGACCCACATGCTGCTCCCCTCGGCAGTGTACTTTGCTGGTCTGACTGTTCTGCTCCCCACTGTCTCTGGTGAATCCTCTCACCTCCCCAGCACCTCTGGCCTGTACCCCAGTTTGTATGCATAAATAAATCTTAAAAAAAAGTTCCTGATTAAGATTTGATAGGTATAGTAGGTCCTTACTTAAGAGCCAGCAGGATGCTCCTGTCATCCCTATTCCTACCCAAAGAATTCAGACAGTGTACAGTTTTACCGTGAAGACTCACTTGTTGGGGTTTGATATTCTCTTTGTACTCCCTGACCTCTTTAGATCTTTATAATTGTAGTGTCCTTTATAAGCATTATATTAATTAATTTCACAAACAACCTTATGGAATAGATTTTGAAGATAAAAAAAAAATACAATTCAAAGCAATCCACAGATCTGCCTAAGGTCACTGTGGTGGTGGAGCTAAGGTGTGAATTAGGTCCATTGACTCTGCTTCCCCCTTTTCCTTAATTTCTTGCTTCAGTCGGAGACACCAGCCTACGAGCAGCTATACACCTAAGTGTATATTGCCCAAAGATCACTTTCTCCATGCCAGCTCACTCAGAGAAGTTGGAGGAAATAAGAGTTTCAATTTCTGTCTTGGGAAGGAAAGTAGTACAGAGAGAGAAGGTACAGCTTAGTTTTGGAGACTGAAGTAAGCCCAGGGAAGTTAGACTATGGGTATATGTGACAGTGGGTTTTAAATGGACACCTCCTTAATATAAATGTACCAAATTTATATTTCTTATTCACTACTTTTTTGCTAAACTATATTTTAATTTTAATACAAGGCACATAAATGTTTCATCATGATAGTGATAATTATTCAGATCTCATCAAAGTAGAGCATGTTGAAAATTAAAAGTCATATTGTTAATATCCACAGAAGTTTTCCTTTAAAATCTTCAATATTGTTTCATTGGACAACACAGCTTTTTTCCCCATTGTGGAACATTAATTGACAACACTGTATGTGACTCAAGCACACAGGATGCTGTCACCACACCATACCCACTACCCAGGCTCCCCAGTCTTCCACTGTTGGCTTTCTCTTATCCCCCTTCCCCTTCCAGTCTTGTAGCCTCAATCCCATAGTCAGATGTCTAGTGTTTGCTGTTGGTTTCTTTTTGTCTAACCCTTTGTTTTATTTCCCAGTATTTTACACATGGGCAAAACCATCCAGTATTTTGTTTATCTCCAACTGACTGACTTTGCTTAACATTATCCCCTCCAGTTTCACCCATGTTCTCATAAATAGCAGGAGTTCATCTTTTTATAGCTGAGTAGTATTTCATTTTGTGCATTATACACATTTAAAAAAACCCACTCTTGTGTCCTTGGGCACTTAGGTTGTTCCTGTAACCGGGCTATTGTAAATAGGGCTACAGGAACCCAGGAGTGCATCTATCTCTTCAAATTAGTGCATTTTTGTTCTTCAGGTAGATATCTAGGAGTGGAATTGCTGGGTCATATGGTATATCTTTTTTTTTTTTTTAGTGTTTTGAAAAGCTCCATACTTTTTTCCTAGGGTGGCTGGATTAGTCTACATTCCCACCAACAGTGTACAAGGGTTCCTTTCTTCTACATGTTTGCCAATGCTATATCAAGCTATTTTTACGACACACATAACACTGGCAGGATTATGATTCATTCTCTGTCTTTCAGAAGTCTGGAGACCTTGGCAATATATTCATATTGAAGAGCAAGAGATGTTGACATGTGCGCACACATACACACGCATAACTCTAGATATATGGGCTGTTTTATTATTGGTGTCTATTAGAAGGTTTTTGTAGGCAGACTCCAGATGTCTGCATCTGTACGTCTTTTCTGTTTACCTCAACCCTTTGTTCATCATCTTCTACTTTCTTTTTTGAGGGTTAAACTGTTGATGACAGAGTTTTTGTTGCTGAATGAAGGAAAAAGGCCAAAAGTGGGGATATTACCTTTCCAGGATGTAGATTTTTACTTAATTTTTATTTAATTCAGTTCACTTCATTTTTGTTCTCTACTTTTTCCATCTCCACTCTGTGTTTGAGTCTAGAACCCCTTTAGATTCACTACTTCAGGGACTAAAGCTCTGAAGTTGGATGTAGGATGTTACATCTAAGCTAATAAAGTGTGAGAAGGTTTGAAAGTGAGGTGAGGAAACGTTTTTGCAAAAAGAGTAATGCAACAAAGGCATGAAATTGGAGAGAAAACCAGTGAATAGTAAATAGTCAATAATTTACCTAGAACAGTTGCATTAGCACAGAGACCTCAGCCTCAAAGACTAAAATATCTCGACATTCTTTTGGAGGTGCTGAAGAGCCAGCTTCTGATCTCATTCATTAATTTATTATATCCAGAGTGCTTGTGTAATTTCACTATTTTTTAATTGCAGTCTCACCATAAGACCTCATGCTTATGATTGTGGCTCTTACTCATCTTAAGAAGTTTATCAAGCTTGGGAGACTTGATATCCTTTTCTTTGATGATTATCTCTCCATTAGTGAAACTGTTTCAATGAAATGCGGACTTGGGGGAAAAAAGTCTCTCATTTTGGCACTAGTGTGATTAGCTATAGCATAAGTATTGCTCCTGGAATGGGCTGTATGGTCATGGAATCAGAAACAAATGGGAAGGGGGTTGAAAGCATATAATTTTATCACTTCGTATATAAAATTTTATTAAATTAATAGATATAGACATTTAGATTTTATGCTTTCTATTCAGGACAAGGAACAAGACAAAGCAGTTGTATATTGCCTAGCATGGTGCTCAGGTTGGCAAAGGCCTTTTATGATTTTTGATGGTGATGGTGATCACTTAAAAGCAGTTTTTTAACTCATGCATGTATACCAGTTTTCTTTCTTAGCTATCAGAAGATCATTATTTTTATGGACTTGTGATGCAAATTCTTTCCTTTAGACTGATGCCTGAGTCTAAAAATATGCCATGATTACACAAGCACTCTGGAATTTAGATTAAACAGCATTCAATTTGAAAATCTAATCACATCATCTAAATATCATTAAGTTATAATAGGCTGATTGATAGGGACCAAAGCTGTTTTTGCCTGGTGCTTCATGCCTTTCACTCAACCAGCCTTTTCAAACTAAGATGTTGATAAAGGCATCTATAAATCTTAATAGCTGGAGACAGTTTAAAAGCATAGTTCACTGGGTAAGGTCACACCTACTTAAGTGACCTATTTTGTATACTTTTCAAAAATAGGTTAATTAACTTAATAGAAATAATAGGACTCTCATATTGACGTGCAATTACTACTAAAGCAAGTTTTTTCTTTCCAAGTGAACATGATGTTCATGAAATGAAGGGCACAATCGCTATGACAAGAACCAGGCTTAGCAAGGCAGGTCTTGTTCAGCAAGTATGTTTCAGACTTGCCCTGCGGAACTCCTTTCATTTTAGGTCCTAGGACATGGGCCTACCGCCTACCGCCTACTGCCTACCGCCATCAAGCATTTCATTCCTGGCACTCTCCTATTTCAGTTTTCAGGAGGGATTCTTCTCACTACTGTTGTTTTCCTAATCTCCATAACAGCAATTTTTTATAGGCCCTGTTCCTAGGAAGAATCCAGCTCTCATAGGAAGTTCAATAAATTTTGGTCTCTGTTCTTTTTAATTGGAAGCTGTTTTCTTCATTCTTCTAACACATGATTCATCTGGAACCCTGGGAGAAGCATGGTTTCAGAGATGACAATATAAGAGGGCAAGGGAGTTTGCAAACTCCCATCAGATGTGGGACACATTATATTTTCCCAAAGTAACCTGACTTCACTTTTTGTTTAGTTCCAGATTCAAATGTTCTGCTCCCAAAGCATGTAACTTTTAACTTCCTGTTGATGGTTATGAACGTCTTATTCTGTTGTTGGCTAATTAACTGCATAATTTGCTTTTTTCATTCATCTAGTCCTTAAAATATTCCTCTTTAATACATTATGGGTACATTAATGTTTGTTATTCTGTGTTATTCTTCAGAACCTTTTTTAAAAAAAATATTTATTTTTATGTATGCATATAAGAACTAGGGTATAAGCTAGAGGTGGTGGGGAGGTGAGAGGATACACAAGAGACAGAGTGGAGAATAGAATAGGCAAATCTACTGAAATACACTGGTGAGGGGAGCAGCAGGCTCCCCTCTGAGTAGGCATTTGCAGACTGCGGTGGGAAACTCACCACTGTCAGCGCCTTGGCTGGGATTGAACTTATGCCTCAGTGGCTTGTGATAGCCTGATAGCTCTGAGACTTCACCCAGTGTCACCAGGGAGGCCTCATTCCCTAGAACTTTTTTTCTTTTTCTTTAAAATTTATAATATATGTTTATTTTTACATCATATTGTGACTTTTTTCATCTCAGTTGTAATCCCCATGGGCTTCCCATCACCAAATCACCCATGGCCATCACCGTAGTCCAGTGCACTTCTCCCCCACCTCCATTTCTGATCCCATTCTCCACTCCACCCCTGTAAAATGTTTCTGTTTTATAGTTGTTCATTGTTATTATTATTTTCTCCCATGTACATTATGCTCCTGCTAGGAGTGAAACCATCCAGGATTTTCCCCTTTATTTCTGGCTTATTTCACTAAGCATAATCCCTTCCAGTTCCATCCATGCAGCTGCAAAAGGCAGCTGATCTCTGAGTAATATTCCATTGTATATATGTACATCTTTTTAAACTGGTCATCTACTTTTAGGCATTTGGGTTGATTCCATGTCTTTCCTATTGTAGATAAAGCAGCATTAAACATGGGAATGCAGGTGTCTTTTTGAATCAGTGTTTTTGTGTCTTTTGGGTAGATACCTAGAAGTGGGATTGCTGGGTCATATGGAAGCTCCATTTTTAGTAGTTTGAGAAACCTCCAATTTTCCATAGTGGCTGTACTAGTTTGCATTCCCACCAGCAGTGCAGGAGGATTCCTTTTTCTCCACATCCTCGCCAACCTTTGTTGTTGCTAGTTGTTTGAAGATGTGCCATTCTCACTGGGGTGAGGTTGTATTTCATTGTGGTTTTAATTTGCATCTCCCATATTACAAGTGATGTTGAACATTTTTTCATATGCTTGTTGGCCATCTGCATTTCCTCCTGGGAGAGGTGTCTTTGTAGCTCATCTGCCCATTTTTTGATGGGGTTGTTTATTTTTGTTGAGTTTCATCAGTTCTTTATATATCTTTATGATCAATCCTTTATCGCTAGTTTTGTGTGAGAAATTTTTTTTCCCCAATCAGTGGGATGTCTGTTTTTGTAATGTCTCTTTTGCTGTACAGAAGTTTTTTAACTTGATGTAGTCCCATCTGTTTATACTTTCCTTCACTATCGTTGCGTTGGGTGCTGTAACTTCAAAGATGTTACTGAGGTGCAAGTTGTGTAGTGTTTCGCCCAGCTTTGCTTCTAGGTATTTTATGGTTTCTGTTCTTATGTTTCACTCCCTAGAATTTTTAAATACATTTTAACTAATACATTACATTTAAAAGTGTTAATCCCACTCCTCAATGTGGTATCTTATATCACATACAACTCTTTCTATGAATATTGCTGAGTGCTTATGGCTTGAGTTCACCTGGGGCCCAGGTGGGTGCAAGAATGAGTGATGTATAGTCATACAAGGCAGATTGTTATTGCAGCTTAATCTCCATGGGTGCATTTTGAACTGATGGAAGCTTCTCAGAGTGGAAGTCTTAGATGGACCTAATTAGTTCACCTTACAGCAGAACTGTTTCTCCACTTGCTTATACTCCTGTGCCCACACAGCCATTTTGAAATGGAAGCAGGTCTTAATTGTATGCATATGTACACAAACTAGCCAATAACACTCTTCTATGGGATCTTTGCTGTGCTAGAAAGAACCCTTAGCCATCTCCTGGTTTCTTCATTATGATAATGCCTTTCATATAGAACATGGTAGTGATTGTGAAGTTTAGTGTTCTGACTTCTTGTTAGAGTGTGGATACTTAGGAAACTCTTTGGTTTTATGTTGAACGATAAAGTGGTTTGCTTTCAGTATAGGATGGAACCACTGTTCCTGAATATGCTATATTTCTCTCTTTTCCTAGGTTATTGTTGGTGGTTTTCCCTCCCAAACATGCTCTCTATAGTTTGTAGCATCCCTTTCTTGGAGGCAAAGGCTTCATTTCCTATTTCTTTCATATCCTCTAATTTGCTTACTACAGGGTCCAATTCAGAGCAAGCATTAATTAAAGACATTTTAGCTAATTAACTACAAAACGTCTGGCTTGAGTTTGGGAGTGAATGAGAGATCAGGCAGGGGAAGTACTGGCACACAGGAGAATTAAAATCCAAGAAGATGAGCTTTTTTTGTTACTTAAAAAAATATTAAAGGTACTATATGTACCTTGAAGAAAGTGGGAGGGCCCAAAATTGTTTTAAAAACCACCCTGGGCCCTCCCTGGTAGCGCAACAGGTTAGGACACAGCACTGTAAGCTGGCCACAGCTGTTTCAGTGTGAGTTCAATCCCTGCCCCAGAGGTGACCCACATGCCACGGCAGACCTCTCCTGACCCGCCCGCTGCTCCCCTCAGTGGTGTACTTCATCGATCTGCCTGTTCTGCTCCCCACTGTGTCTCTGGTGAATCTTCTCACTGCCCCTACTCCTCTGGCTTGTACCCCAGTTCTGTATGAATAAAATAAATAAATCTTAAAAAAAAAAACACCACCCTGCTCCTAGTTATATACCTAAAACACATAAAAATAAATTGTATATAAATATTCATAGCATCATTATTCATAATAGCCAAAAAGTGGTATAATCTAAGTATCAATCAATGAATAAGTTAAAATGTGATATTCTATACAAATAATGTAATATTATTTGACAATGAAAGGAAATGAAGTATAAATACATGGCACAATGTGGATGAACCTTGAAAACATTCTGCTAAATGAAAGAAGCCATTTAAGCCCATGTCAAAACAGCCAGAAACAACAAATATTGGTGGGGGTGTGGAGACAAAAGAGCCCTTTAGCACTGTTGGTGGGAATGTAGATTGGCTCAGCCACCATGAAAACAGTATGGAGGCTTCTCAAAATATTAAAAATGGATCTACCATGTGATCCAGAAATTTTATTCCTTGTCATTTATCCAATAGATGCCAAAAATACGTGAAAGGATACATTCCTAAATTCATTGCAGCCCTGTTTACAGGTGCCCAAAGGCAGATGGTTTAGAAGATGTGGTACATATATATGGCAGAATACTATTCAGCTATAAAAAAGACAAACATCCACCATTTGCAGCAACGTGGATGGAGCTGGATGATATGCTTAGTTAAATAAGTCAGAGTAGAGAACAACAAAGACAAGATGATGTCACTCATATATGGAATATAGAGAAACAAAATAAAGGAAGTGACAGAACTAAACTAAGGCAAAGTCTAGAAATGACTGCAGAATTGAGGCTAGTAAAGGGGGAGGGTGGATGGAAATCAGTGGGAACAGGCCCAATGGTGATATACCTAAAGGGATGTGCTCTGTGGTGTGTGGGATGTGGAAATGTACATCTGAGGAGGGGTGAAATTATTCCTTTGATTGATATGCAATCATGTAAACCAGTATTACAAATAAATAAACAAATAAGTAGACAAAAAGAAGCCTTTCACAAAAGACTAGGTATTATATGATTGTATTTATATGACATGTTCAGCATAGGTAATTATATAGAGAAGATAGATTAATGGTTTTTTAGGAATGGAGTTTAGGGGTCTGTAGCTAATAACTGAAGGATATAAGATTTTCTTTTTGAAGTGACAAGATGTTCCAAAAGTGATTATAGTAATAGTTTTTATAACTTGGTGAATGTAATTAAAAAGATTGAAATTTTTCAGTGGTTGAATTTTATGGTTATATCAATTATATCTTAATAAACATAAATACATTAATTGCCCAAAATCCCACCCTGAAAGTATACTATTATTAATATTCTATTATACTTATCTAGTTTTATTTTATATAAATTTAAGTTTCTAACATAATTTAGTTCCTGAGTTACAGTTTTTATGTAATACTTTTCACTTACCACTTTATCATGAATATTTTTTATTAAAATGATAAGATTATTTTATATCTTATTAAGATTATTCTAATAGCATTATGATAATTTGTCTCATAATTACAACATGATTTCCATAACTATTCTTCTAGATTTTGGATATTTTAGTTTGTATCTGTTTCTAATAAGAGTAAATGGCAAGTTGCTTTTTGGAAAGGCTATGAAATCTTTTATTCTTATTTATGAGTATAAAAGGAAAAATGTGTAGAGAGGATTGCCTTCATTGAGTTTTAGACTAAAGTTTCCAAAAATAAAAGAATTGAGTTTTAGTTTTAGCCCTTTGATGGAACAAAGCGAATGTTCATCAGAAGTCTCTAAAAGGTCAAGCTGTACCTGAGCAGGGAGAGTGTCAGGTCAACATAGATATTAGTTCTTCCTCCACACCACAGCAAGTAGCAGAAATCTCTCACTTCTCTATGTGAACAGATGGACAGATTGTCAGCCGCATTGAGTTCATGTATTTATATAAGAGGCTTGCTTTTTTTCTTCTTGAAGAGGTTCTATCTTATTTGATCCTTCACCATTGCATTTTCTCTAATTTGTAGCTCAAGAGCCTGATAGAATGAATGAGAAATAAAACATTTCTGCTGTATAACCTTTGCTGTAAGGAAGTATTAGAGACTACAGGTTTTTCAATATAAATTTTAAATTTGATTTTTTAAAGATTTATTTATTTATTTATTTATTTTTTATTTTACAAAAGTTTATTTTTACATCATTTTGTACATTTTTTTTCCCCATCTCAATTGTAATCCCCGCGGGTTTCCCATCATCAAGTCACCCATGTGCCATCACCATAATCCCTTGCATTTCCCTCCCCACCCCGCCATTTTTGATCCCATTCCCCACTCTACCCCCACAAAATGTCTCTCGTATATGGCTGTTCATTATTTTTGTTATTTTCTCACCTGGTCCATTATACTCCTGCTATGTGTGAAACCATCCGGTATTTTTCTTTCTCTTTCTGGCTTATCTCACTAAGCATGATCTTTTCCAGCTCCATCCAAGTTGCTGCAAAAGACATGTGCTTCTCTTTTTTGGTTGCTGAGTAATATTCCTTTGTATATATGTACCACATCTTTTTTATCCAGTCATCTACTTTTGGGCATTTGGGCTGCTTCCATGTCTTTCCAATTGTAAAAAAAGCAGCAATAAACATGGGGGTGCAGGTATCTTTTTCAATCAGTGTTTTTGTGTCTTTTGGGTAGATACCTAGGAGTGGGATTGCTAGGTCGTAGGGAAGCTCGAGATTTATTTATTTATTCATATGGAACTGGGGTACAGGCCTGAGATGTGGAGGGTGAGAGGATTCACCAGGGACAGAGCGGGGAGCAGAATAGGCAGAGTGACGAAGTGCACTGCTGAGGGGAGCAGCGGGCGGGTCAGGAGAAGTCTGCCTCATCATGTGAATCTCCTCCGGGGCAGGCGGGATTCGAATTCATGCGGTAGTGGCTTTAGCTTCTTAGTGCTGTGCTTTAACCCACTGCGCCAGGGAGGGCCCTTAAATTTGATTTTTTTTAATAAAAAAATTAAATGTAGTGCTTTAGACAGTGACTACTTTCATTTGCTTACTTAGTCTGATGAAAACATGAAACTTTCACATCTCTGTATCATTGTGTCGCTCTGTATCTGTAGACCTTTAAATTTATGTGCTCATTAGCCAACGACTGCAGAGCCAGTGGTCTATCCGTTACACTCTGTTCAGTCTTCAATTGAACGATACCTTCCTAATTTCACTTTTTACCTTCCTTTTCCTCTTGCATTGTCCAATTCTCATTTTGAGAGGGTAGAAGAATGTTCCGTCAGTTGTTAAGATAGTAGATCCTGCATGTTTTTCAGCCATTACATTCTTAACCTATTACATGTACTGTATATGTGTCCTGTCCTGACTGATGACCTCTGATCACATTGTAAAGTACAAATACATTACTTGAGGAAGGACAGCAAGCCACTGATAGATTTATCCCTTTCCTATTCAGGGCTCCATTCTTAATTTCTGCTTTCTACCTTAGGGGAATAAGAGTCTTAACTAGAGCAATACATTTGTCTAAGTCATGTAGCCATTTGGAAGACCTTAAGGACAGAAATGAGAAATCTTTCCAAACTGATCAGAATTCATAAGCTTGTAGTACTCTTCGTACACAATCCAAGAGCTGTACAGACAAGAAAAATAATTGACTATCAGTGTATCCAGGTTGAAATGATAGTTCCCAAATTTCAAGTGATGAAAGACCCTTAAAGAAATAACTTTAGAAAATTATAAAATGATGGAATCAGAACCATAGTTCCTTTCCCATTAAATTATTTCCTTTTAAAGCACTCACGGATGGCTTTTTGTGCTCGGCTGGCTATGTTTCCAGCTAGTCAAGCTTATGCTATGAAAGAGAAATAAGACACTTAATCCTAGGAATGATTAACCTGCACTGGCCTCTCTCCCAGCACTTGCCCTTCCTGTATTGTAGTCTGTTTACTCATTTCTGAGCCAAATCTCCAAGGTCTCTGATTATTGAGCCTAGGGACACCTGGGTCGCAGGGAGTTGGGTCTTTGTTTTAGTCTGAAGATGATGTGAGCTCCAGGCATTTGCATTTTTCAAAGGCATTTCAAAATTTATTGCTTGTGAAAACCCAGTTAGTAAAATATTACTTGACACAGATGAGGAAGTTGAATTCAGGGTACTTTTCACTTGCCAAAGTTTCCACAGCAAGTCAGTGGTAGAGTTCAAATGGATGTACTAATCTTAAATAAGCACTAAGCTTAATATCTAAATCACTGAAGTACATTTTAGTTTCTTCTTTATAAAGTCAAGTTTAGGTTGGTTTGAGTCATTTGTAGTCAACCAATTTTTGTATTTGACTTGTTGCCTTTGAAACCTAGGTTGAACTTAAAGATAGAATTATATTCTATGCATTCTTTGAAAAGAATGCATTGTCAGTTGCCATACTGTTTGTGGGAAACACATGACATGAGAACAAAGGCTTTGTCCTCCAAGATGGCAGTCTGTGGGCACAGGAAGACCTAAATGGGGGATAACTTTTAGGCTGCACATTTTCTTTATGTGAAAAGCGAGTCCTAATCAGTATCTCAGAAGTTATAAGAACAGAGCTATTACTCATTGATTTAGATTTCAGGGGTTGTGCTCCTATTGTGAGGTATGAATCATATGACGTGAGTCCTTTTTATGTGACAGTCTGTAGGACTTGGCTCAGGGAAATAGACTGTCTTAGTTCCTCAGTGAAGGGAACTTAGAGGAGAAACAACTTTTGCATTGTCATATTGAAAGGCAGTAGCAGAATAGGGCTTAGTACCCATGGTTCCTGGCATTTTTTCCTGGGACTATAACTGCCAGACTGCACAGATAAATATTTACTCAAGGAAGAATGCATAGCATTGAAAGAGTGAAGTCTTAAGAACGGTAAAATACACAAACTGCTTCTATAGAGGTCATTAGGTTGACTTCTGTGACCACATACTGGTCCATAAAGGGGAAAGTTCTAGCCACTGAAACCTTACCCACTAGAGGACTTGCTCTGCAGGACTTTATATTTATGGCACTGCTAGTCCAAGTCTTAGATTATTTCATCATGATGCTTGCAGTTTTACATGGACAATAAAAGTGTTTGACAGCTTCCTGTTAATTCCATCTTTCCTAGTGACTAACACATTTTATTTGTTCTTATACTATTTTTTCACTCTGCATGTTTAGACTTCAGTGGAGCTAGTGGTGATTTCACTTTCTGATAGATTTTAGGATAGTCAAGGAGTAGAGAACAACAGTGGGAAGGAAATAATTTCATTATCTTTAAGAAATGAGCCTCAGTAACTCCAGGTTTTGATAAAAGCAACTTAGATTTAGTGCCTTGAGCCCTTTCACAAAAGTTATTTAAAAATAAACACATGGGTATAGCATAGGACATACCAGAAATACAGAACACTGATGGAGTAAAGCCAAGAACATGTGGGTGAGACTATTCAGTGAGGCCAAGACCAGGAACATTGGACTGGATCAAGGTTAGTGACTAAAATACTTTTTTCCCTGATACAAACATAACTAAGTCCCTTGCCCTCTTTAAGTCTTTACTTAAACCTCACCTTCTGAGCTAAACTTATAAATCTATTGTGACTCACCTATTTAAACTTGCATTGACTCAAATGAGTTTATTGAAACCTCATGCTGATTAACCCTGCATTACACAAAAAATTTTAACATGATAGATGATGATCTCAGTGGTGTAATCTGTGTCTTAGCTTTTAGTTTTATTTGCCCCTTGCAAATAATGATATTTAGTTGTTGTAAATGTTAATACTATTTACTCAGGAAAAAGGAATAGAATGTTTTCTCCCAATTCTCCACCTCTACTTTGAATCTTTGCAATCATCATTTCCCTGAAAGATTAAATTAAAAATTAAATAATGTAATAAGTTGATGTAGTTTTTTTCCTTTTGTTCCCCCACCCCAACATAAATTCCCAACTCCTTTTTCTTATAAATAAATTCATTTATTTCCTTGCATCATTGTTCATTTTTGTATACTATTTGATTTCTCCCCTCAGGTGAAGTCCCCATAGTTCTCCCACCACCATTACACCATTACACCACCACAGCCCCGTGTTTTTTTGCTTTTTTTTTTTAAAGATTTATTTATGCATATAGAACTGGGGTACAGACCAGAGGTGCAGGGGCGGTGAGAGGATTCACCAGAGACAGAGTGGGGAGCAGAACAGGCAGCCTGACAAAGTGCACTGCTGAGGGGAGAAGGGGGCGGGTCAGGAGAGGTCTGGTGAGTCAGACCTTGTGATAGGTCTTGTGAGTCAGTTTCCTGGCCGGGACTGAACTGGTATTGAAGCAGCTGAGGCTAGTTTCCTGGTGCTGCGTTTTGACCTGCTCTGCCACCAGGGAGGGCCCTGGTGCGCTCTTTTTCTTCCCTGTCAAAACTTCTTTTTCTATCCTTTTGCTGTCAGTGATGAAGACAAGAATTTCAAGGTGTGCTTACTGAACGTAAAGGGAGTTGATGTGCTTATAATAGAAATAAAGCATACCAAAGTGGCACAGTGTTTGAATTTCATTTGTGATGCAGAGTAATTTAAGTGTTAAGTGTCAGACTGATTATTTCTTCTGTATTCATTGTGGGCATGGCTTGCAAAGACTTGGTGGGTGCACTTGTTCCTGGCTCTCTCAGCTCTGTTTAGGATGAGCTCATCACACTTCGCAAATGCAGCTGACAAGCTAGTCTTTACTGGACAGTCTTTACTGGACAGTTACGAAGAAATATCATTTTGGGTTGTACAGGATGAGCTATTCTTGACTTATTCTGTAATCTTTTGTCTAAACCAGTCACGGGCCATAATACTAAGTGTACCAGTGCTTTACTAGTAGGGCTAACATTCTTATATGATTCCCAGTCAAATTCAAGTTTTGGATCTATCGTGTCTATTTGAATTTTAGAAGACTGTGACAATATCTGTTAAAATTTATATATTGGATGATCATCTTCTAGTAAATTCAGAATATTGGTAGACCTATTTCACCTTACTTCAAGTAAGGTGCTACCTATTGTATGAATTCTGGTGACTGAACTTCTCTGGGCCTCTACTGCGTCATCTGTAAAATCTGACGGTCGTAAGCAATTTCTCACTTTTTAGGATAGTTAAGAAGAATTCACAGTATCTATCATTAAAGGGCTAATTCCTTTTCCTCCTCTTGGTCTTGGATCGTGGTACTGTATACAACAGCCTGCTTACTGCTGTCATCAGAAAATTGCCAGCCATATGCTGCTGTAGCCTGGGGGCCTGCTGAGCTGGGACTCCACTGGAATGCAGTGTTCTATCAGCTGGCCTCTCAGAGTGTGAGCCGACTTTCCAATCCATCTTATCCTTAATATATCTCTAGGTGATGAGGAAGAGCCAGATACACTCTTCGAGATACACTTCTTGAGAAACTCGCCAGTTAATACATATCGTACTCTCTGATTTTGCATGGGTTGTTAAGTCATTTATCCAAGAACCACCACAGTGAGTAGGGGCACTAAGATTTAAACCCAGGCCCAACTAACTTCAAAACTTGCATTCATTTTCTTTTTAACTAAGTAGCCTTTTTGGGTGAGGTAACATTAGGATCCCCTCACCCCACCCACCTCAGATACCACCATGGCAGTGAACCCACCACAAATCACCCATAGTTTCCCACCATGGTCCTTGTGGCTTCCTTCCCTCTTTGTTCAGACCCTTTTCTCTCTCTCCTTCCCCCACTGGATGCTTCTGTGCTGCAGTCAGCTTTCAAAGGTTGTTTTTTAAGCTTGTCATTATCTGACCCTTATTTGGTTTCTTTATATTCCATATAGTAGTGACACCATCCAGTATTTACCTTTCTCCTGACTTATTTCGCTTAGGTCCATCCATGCTGTCATCACTTCAAAAAATGCTGTGTAATAAAATCTAGTGCTGAAATAGTGAATTAGGAAATTCAGATTTTACTTCTTAGTTTCACTGCTGAATTCACCTTGAGCAACTCAATCATCCTTGGGTGATTTCTCTATGAAGAAAATGCCTTGGTGACTGTCATTGAGGAATAGAAAAAACATTAAAAGCTAAAGCAAAACAAGGAAAGCCCTTTGGTCTCCAAAGAGGATGAATATTACATGTACAAATAGTATTAATACTTTACATTGAAGATTACTGAGTACAGACACTTTAAATACAAAAAGTACTTTAAATTTACACACATTTAATACAAAAATCTGGACCCAAGAGTGGCAACCAGCCTTGAAATAGTTATAGCAATGCCAAAAGAGGGCAGAATAATGGGACAATGTCACCCAGGTAACTGTCAGAGGGAGCTTCTGGATTGTTTCCACTAGCAGCAGGAATTTGTATTTCCTGGGCTCAGGGCATAGTCATCACTACTCTATGCCAAGACGGAGCTCTGTTTTTTTACTAGAGATCTGTTCTAAATCACTTTATTCATAATATTGTCATCAAGTTTGCCATCCCAAATTGAGATGCATCACAAAATGAGCAAAGGAGATTTTTTTCCCCAGAGTATAACTAACAGAATGAGTCAAGAAAGAAAGATAATAATGAGGATTAAGAGTTGTTTTGATGAAAAACTTTTCTTCCAAACTCTAGAATGCCACTGGGTGTACATTGCCACATCGACTCCCAAGGGCCAACAGCACATAATTCTACAAGTACACAAATCTCAGTGAGGTTTCCCCTAAAACCTTTAAAAGCACCATCTTTTCCTGGGTTCCAGAAAGATGTTCAATCCACCAGCAGCTACCTCTGATTATACAAGTGTTGTGTGTACAGAATATGAAGACATCTATCATTCATGTGTTTTGACTTTTTCTCTCTTTTTTAGGTTAATCCTTAGTACTTTACTGATTCCATCTCTCCAAATCCAGTTTTCAGGCCTAACTAAGTTTCCTAAATGGACTTTTCCTTAAATTATATGTGGCTATTTTTTTCTCATTAGGGTAGAGCTCAAGTCCATACATAACAACAGAAGATATAAAAATTGTGTTAATTTTGCATTATCACTGAAACTGTCTCTGAACAACTCTTAACTGATTTGAAAGAGAAGGCAGTTAGGGAAGGAGGGAGAGAAAAGAGGAGGAGGAACTAAGGGGAAAGAGGAGAGAGGAAGGAAAGAAATGGAAGTGAAACCTTTTAAGCTTAAAAATATCAGCTCGGCCCTCCCTGGTGGCGCAGCAGGCTAAAGCACTGCACTAAGAAGCTCAAGCCACTTCCACATGAGTTCGATCCCCGCCTGCCCCAGAGGTGACCACATGGCGTGGCAGACCTCTCCTGACCTGCCCACTGCTCCCCTCAGCCGTGTACTTCTTGATCTGACTGTTCTGCTCCCCACTCTGTCCCTGGTGAATTCTCTCACCCTCTGCATCTCTGGCCTGTACCCCAGTTCTGTATGAATAAAATAAATAAATCTTTTAAAAAAAAAATCAGCTCATGCTCCTGGCAACACATGTACACACTTTTACTTTAAGGAAGACTTTCAATGGTTAAAAGAATTTAATTCTTTGACCAAGAGGTTCAGCTCTCTTTCTGTGACTAGTCTTTCACTCAGTCCTGTCTACTGGTCATGAATCACTGTTGAGATTACCCAGTGACCACATGCCGATTACACTTAAAGAAAGCCACCTCGCTGGAGAACATTTTCCTACTCAGGTATCTCTCCACAGTTCAGTGCACATGACTCTGGCATTGCTTGAAAGGAAACGGCTCCTCCAAGACGGTAGAATACGAAGTCTTCTTGGCATTGCTTTCATTCTGAATGCCCTTCTAACGTTGAGCTGGTGATCAGGTGCCTTCTTCATTTTGTAACAAGCAGGATGTTCTCTTCATTTGTCCTGAGGTGGTTTTGACAAGTAGATCATCTGAAATTAGTATCTCTTTGTAGAGCAAAGACCTAGCATGAATTCACTGATAAGTAACTTCAGTATTTAACCTTTGGACCATTTATTAACACCTACATAAAATTGTTTCCTGGTGGTGACCTAATTGCTTGAAAAATTTTTTCTGAGGCTATAGAAGAAAGACTTGTTATTGTTTTCTGTGCGTAATCGTTAGTTTGGCTCTGTTTTATTAGTTTAGTTATGTACCACTTTCTGCCCTGCATACTTTCTTATTTCTGTAACTGTTCTCCATCTCTAGTCTCGAGTCTCATGAATGAAGAAATGGAGCGAGCTCCGTGCCTGTAACCGCAGAGGAGCTGGCACTGATGACCGGATGGTCCTCCCAAGTGCGGTTGGGTGCACAGCCTGTTCAATCACATTCCTTTGCAAATGCTTTTTTGTTAAAAGTTGGAAGGTCAGGCCTTTTCATTTTCTCTTTTACCTTTAAGTCAACAGAAGAATGTTTAGGTTGTGGTTTCTTCCCAGTTCTGGCCCACAGCTGGCATACTGGAGAAGAGCAAAATAGAGTTAAGAGAAAAGGGAGTTCTCGGGAAAACAGCATGAAAATCCCCCCACATCTAGTCGTTGCTCCTGTTCTGTGTTGCTGGCCACTGATGATGTTTGGATTGTACAGAAGTCATCTTGCTTCACTTTTTCAGGCAGACATAAAACAGTATTCTTTGAGGTCAGAACTAAAGCAAAGTATTTGGTTATATCGAAGAAGCTGAAAATAGGAAACATCAAAGGAAATGTATAGATAAAAGTGCTGGTCTAAATCATGGAGAATGAGAGATATTTGGTTGTGGAGGAATTATGGGAGTGTGTTTCTGTATTGGCATTTTGACATAAATGCAGGTGAGATCCATGCCACCTTCCTGCAAAGTACTCAAAAACCCTTTCTTCCTTCATTAAAATTTCCTTTTTGAAGATAAAGGAGCTTTTTCCAAGATGTGTTAACATTCCTTTACAGCTAAATTACTCTTTATTAGTATGTGATGTGATTCCCTTGATATACTAGAATATGGTAGATATTCTTCATGGATAAGCCAGAATTTCAGGCTTTGTTTATAGGATGAGACCTATTACCTTGCTTTTTTTGTGTGTGTTGGGCAAGAGCCAATTGGGATAGAGATGTATTTTGTGCAGCAAATTAAAAGTAAATATTTAAATTCATTATGTTTATATCTAAAAATTTCAAAGCATATTACTATACTTTGGTCAATCCTTGGAAACCAAGTGTTTTGATTTTTATCTTTGATTTAGAGATAACAAGTGGAAGGAAGACTATTCAAGATAGTATCACATTGCTTTTACTTATTGGGTTCACAGTAAATGCTTGGAACTTATTGAATGGCAGGTTTCTTTCTGATATTTATCTAGAACAATGCTTCACAACCTTTCTTATATCATGGCTCACATAGAAATTGATACTATTTATATGACATATGAGATATAGTGTCCAGAGGCCATCTCTAGTACTAGCATAATTTGAGAGTTATACAATAGTGAAAAATGTTACTATCATATCTACTGAGTATGATTCTCTGATAAACCTGATGTATTACAGTGCTAGTTTGTGACTTGGGTAAACAGACAAAATACATCATACATCCCTCACAACACAGAAAGTGCTGTGTTGACATCACTCTGGAGAGATGAATCATTTAAAAGGAGTCCCAAATGCTAGAGCACCAGCCAGTTCAAATCGTTCTTCAAGCCAGCTGGTTCTTAGGCAGGTGGTGTAGAGAATCCTAAAGTGTCTTGTGGTCGAGTGTGTCCCGTGTTCCACTCTGTTCCTACTGGCATTCTGTGACAAAAGGTTGGTCTGTGAGACCAACAATTTCTCAGTCTTGAAGAATATGAAGTCTGGAGTGTTGTATAATTCAGGTAACCATCCTACAGCCCATTATCTATCACCTTAAAATGCCCAACTTTGGGGAGAGAATGAGTCATAGCTGCATTTTTAGAGCATTTAGTTTGATGAAGCCCAGAGTATTTTGAGTACTCCACCTCATTTGTCTTTATTTCGCCCTTTGTAACATTTTACCCAAACCCGTTTATCTGACAGCATGCTTGTAAATGCCTCCAGCGTTCCTAGTTAGTGGTGGTTTGGGAATAGAAGGTCATCCTGCCCTCTGACAGATGGGGGAGTTTTACTGTTCAAGAGACCCAGAGAGATTACTCTTTTTAGAGAAAGCAATTGACCTTGATAATGAAGGTATGATTGTGACCATCATCATGCTATTATGTGCTTTATAGCATTTCAGGCACTATTCTAAGATCATGAGTTTAATCCTTAGAACAACTATCAGAGGCAACCGTTTTTGAAAGAAAGGAAACTGAGGCCAAATGAGGCTAATTAACTTTTCCAAGGTGGTACAGGTGGTGAATTGCAGAACCAGGGTGCAGAACAAGAATGGCCAGCTGCATGGAGGCAGATGGGAGAGACATCCTGCGAAACAGATGCATGGGCGACACAGAATCGTGGTGGTTTGGTGACTCCCATGCTAAATTATACTTTAAGAGATAGAGAAGGTAGGGGGTGGGGGAAGACCAAGCGTTTCTGTGGGTGGGAGCAACCATGGAGAGCTTGGGGCCTTCTAGGTGACCATAGGGAAAATTCCTTTCCAGTCAACTTGGGACATTAAGACAGGAACTGGCAAACCAAGCCAGCTTTACCTCCACAAGGCAAATGAAGAACGCAAAGCAACAGGAGAGGCACTGGTGTTTTGTATTTACTTGAGCACGAACCTAATGTGAAAGTTCATTCATTAGTTACATCAACATTTGGCTGCTCTTTGAAAGCCTTTTCTGAAGAGGTATGAGAATGACTTGAGGCTGGGATTTGGGCTTGACCCTGTGCCACAGCAAACAGTGAAACTCTCCTGGAGCTAAAGGTAATCAAGATGAAAGTGTGTTTATGTGGATGAACAGTGGAGTTTATGCAGTGACTCTGGAAGGTAATCCCAGGTTCAGGGTTCCGTGAATACCATGCCATGTCCCTAAACTGGTAAATTACTACGAGCTTTTATGAGAATGGATTGTGGGAAGTACCTAGATGAAACTCAGCCTGTTTCACCTCGAGTCCAGGGCCTACCAATGCTGTCCAGGTGCACGGGTTACCCACGCTTTCTACCTTGGAAGCCTCAAAAAGGAACTTTCATCCCAAGGGAAGCTTTGAAGAATACCAAGGCTCTTTCTGTCTGTCCTTGTTTTTTGTGTTCTTTCTGCCCACATGTGGTAATTGGAGATACTTGTGGTATTAAAGGCGGACTTGTCCTTTCTCAGCCTACCCCTCCACAGTGAAACTTTAAGCCTGTGGCTTCCATGGTGCACAGCAGTGACTTCTCTGCAGCGTCCCTCAGATGTAAAAGGAGAATGGCTGAAACACGAGAAAGGGGGATATAGGAAATCACTAAACAACAATTTTCCACGTCTATAGGTCCTTTCATGTGAGGGCAAAAGAAGCTGAAGAGAGGGTGCCTCCAGAAGGATTGTTGTGGGGTGGGGGGGGGAAGAGGTGCATAATTTAAAACTCCCTGCTTATGGGATAAGGAACTAAAGATCAAAGGGCCGTGTCCTCAGAATTACACAGTGAGTCACTTGAAATACTCTTGAGTAAAACTTAGGCATCCTGTTCGCCAGTCTTATGTGGCTAATAAGTAAAATTGGCTTTTAAGCCTTACGTTTATTTACTTTTTTCATTTAGATCCAATGTCATCCCAAAGAATATAATTATGTGTGCATTACAGATTAAGATTTTCAAGCCCTAGAGCATTATGAGGTATTTTGCTATGATCATATGGTGGGTGAAGTGAAAGGTACTTGAGAACTCTCATGTCTATTGTGTGGTCCCTGTGCTCCATGGGACTTGGGCCTCCCTTACAAACCACTGCTATTATTCAGGCCATCTTGTGGCTTCCTTTTCGAAGTTCCCCTTTAAGAGAGATTTTTCCAAAGCTAAATTAACAACTATGCAGTGTACTGAGTAACTCTGTGATTTACATTTTCCAGTTTTGACTGCAATAAGCATTTCAGTCTGTTGCCCACTAGTTCAAATCAGCATGTTGGTTTTGACTTTATCTCCAAATGGAATGACTTACGTATTACAGATAAATGTGTTTGCTGAATTGAGGGCAGTGGGATTTTCTTGAATAGAGCATATTAAGTTTTGTAAATGTTTTAATATTTCATTCAATTTGGATTCTTCTTCCATATGTCCTCTTGATGCATATGCCAGTTTCTGATTATGCATGACCTAAATTGAAGGTCAGGTGAGTTGAGGTGCAGGTGGTTAAGCTGTGTGTGTATGTGTGTGCACAAATCTGTCAATCTTCTCCCCATCTATCAAAAGCTGGGAGAAACAGCCACTGCAGAGATGAATTTTAATATACCTTCCCCAAGAATGTTCTAACAGGTCGCCTCCCAGAGAAAATATTCAGATATTTGCCTCTTTGTTTCTTAAACATTTAAGAAACAAATTTAACTCTCAGCAACTGCACCTTGAGAAGCAAGATATGAGACTCTTACCTTTGGGGTCCTGCAAGGAGTACAGTAGGATCAGGGAGACTTACAAGATCTTCTGGGATGCACACACATACCAGGTAGCATGACAAAGTGAAAAGAGCATGAGTGTTCAAGTCAGCCAGGTTAGGTTTAATGCTGCCCCAGCCACTTCCTAGGTGTCTACTTTTCTGATGATTATTTATTGCTATGGTTCTCAGTTTCCTCATTTGTAAAAATGAGGATAGTAATGAACACTATGCAGATTCATGTGTGTGAGGATTAACTAACAATATATATGGGAAAGCTGCTAGGAGATAGTAGATTATCAATAACATCCTAGTTTTAAACAGTTACCTTCTTACTGCATCCCCACATGGCCGAGATCAGGAGAGGAGACTTTATGTCTCTTCTAGGAAAGGCACTAATCCCAACATGGGGACATTGTCCTCTTGACCTAGTTATTTCCCAAAGTCCTCATGTCTAAGTACCATTACATTGAAAATTAAGATTTTAATATATGCACTTTAGGAAGGATGCATTTTACATGTCTGATTTGAAAAATTATATACTGTATTTTGTTTTATTTTTTTCCTCCCTAAAACACTATTAAAGAGCTTCTTAAAGCTTAAGCAGACATTTAGATTCTGTTGAATTTTTTCATGATGTGCTTATAACACATATGTGATTCCATCTGTCATATGATTTTCTTAATCTATGTGAAATTCAGATAAAATAAGAGTTCACTCACAGGAAATACTTTTCCTTGCTGGTGGCATTTGTCTATCAAAGCTGGATCAGGAGACTGAGGAAGACAGACTCATCTGGCTTTGTTAAGTGTGACTAGCCACATGGCCTGGCTAATTTGTTACCTTTATGGACACTTGTAACACTAAATATTGGCATACATGACCCCCAAATCTCAATGCCTTAATAAATACAAATTCCTTACACCTAGTGTAATTAGATATTTGTGGTTGGTGGGAGGCCCTTCTCCAAGTAGTAATTTCTTCCATCTTGTGGTTCCACCATTTTCAGTAAGTGGCTTCCAGGTAACCCTAGAAGAATAAAGAGCGTGAAGGACTTGCAAATGGGAGTTTTTAGGGGGCAAAGCTAGAGTTGTCTCAGATCACGCCCCCAGGAAGCTTGAGCTTATTCACATGGCCACACTGAAATGCACTAGGAAAGCATTCTTTTGGCATTTGCTCTTCCTCCCAAGTCCAGTGTCTCTTAAAATGTGAGGATCATGTAGAATGTAAAGGATGAACAGCTTCCAGTCCTAACTGCCTCTCAGACTTATTAGAAAAATCACGTGAGGCCATGTATAAAGGCGCATTTTGAAGAAGGAAGAATAACTATATAATGAAGTTTTACTGGAGGTCACTGCCAGCAGGTTAGACTTAGTCTTAGAAATTCAGAATGTCTGGATGGGGTGGTGGAATACATGAGGAATTTTTGAATCTCTTGGGGCTTGTTGCTCGTCCAAGATCAAGAAATTCCTCAGGCCCAAAGATGTATTTGTTTCTCAGTAAAACAAAAACTGAAGATTATTTAATGTCTGTACAACTGTTAGTTGATCAGCATTAAAAGCATCATTTTAGTCTACCAGGAAATAAAAAATCTTAGTAAAGAATTACATGTTCTTGAGTGAACTAGAGAGGGAGAATAAAAGGCAAGTGTATTAGTTGACTGCTAATCTTGAAAACTTCCCCTTTGGTAATTTATAATGGTCACATTAAATGGACACATTTGTGAGTAGCACATCACACAGGGAAGCACTTGGTTCACTTGCCTGGCTTTCCACAGCCTTTGTGATTATAGACCACCACAGATAGATTTTACTTAAATTAAACTGATCCTTCACGTGCTTTGCTCTTTGTAAAAGTAATACATTCTCATAACTGCAGACCTTTAAAAGTGCATTATGGGGGAAGAGAAAAAGGCCTGCATCGTCTTAAACTTATCTGCTATTAGTGAGTTTGTATACAGTCCTTCAATTTTTTTTTAATGCATGTATGGGAATCGAATATTCATTTTTCTTAGTAAAAATGCACTTCTGTGTTATATACTGTTTTGCACAGTTTTTTCTCTTATCATGTCTTGGACAGTTAAGGGATTTTTGATACCAATTTTCTTTTTTCATATTCCTTTAAAGTGCCTTATATCTTGATTTGGGTGGTCAGTACCTTACGAAGTTAAAAAAAGAAGAGTGGGATGGCAGTGTGGAGTGGGATGTGTGTGAATTTTCTCTTTCAAGAGCTTTTAGGATAATTGTTCAGGAGCAACTGTTGACCATGGCTTTGCTTTCATTGAAGCCAGACCATTGCTTGTGACTGGTGTACTGACAGTCTGAATCACCTCTTACTGACTTAGCTGGGGAAAGCAAATTCCTACCCCATCCCCCTTTGGCATTCTTTGTGGCAATGAACTTGTGACAACTAATTGAATTAGGGGTGCTGATGATCTACTCTGAGAGATGGAATAAGTTATCCACTTCAAAACAAACCTTATCTAGTCCCTCTCCCATTAAAAAACCCTTTGCAACTTCTTACAGGATAGAATCCAAATCAAGCTTGGTGTGTCCATTTTCTAAGGACTTATTTCTCCAGCCTCTAGGCATCCCATTCCAGGTATATATGCTTCAGACCCACTTTTCTCATTTCCTTGCTGTTTCTTGCTTTTGTATTTTTGCATAGACTTCCCCTCTACCAGGATGGTCCTGGTAACTTACTTGCTTGATGCTGTTTGTGTGTCCATTAGTTCCTGGGTGAGGCTTTGCTGTACCCCCGAGACAGAATGACGAACTCCTTTGCCACTTTGATTATGGTGGTTCTGATGCTGTAGTAAACATACCTTATCTGTCTTTATTTTTCCTTTTGATATTTTTGGGTCTAATTTACATACAATGAGATATACCAATCGTGGGTAAATAGTTGATAAATTTGTCGTGTCTAATTTTGTACCTGAATTGTGAGCTTTCAGAGTTTAAGAGCCATATTTTCCTTTCTTGTATCTCCAGAGATTTCAATAAGTGCTTAAATAAACAAGTAAGCACTGTACCTTAGTATATCTAATATAGATTTCTTTATGGGAAAAAGAAATTAAAGTTTTCTTTTTTTTTTGAATGACTGCAAAAATACTAATTGTTTATTGTCATTAGTCTTGAAAGTTAAGAGATACAACCCAAAATATTACTGATTTCCTTATTGGAATTTGTGGATCCATGAATAAAAGTAAATTTATTTTTCCATATGATAAAATTTTGTTAGAAACTATAAATTTTTTAAAAGATTTATTTGTGCATCAGAACCAGGGTACAGGCAGAGGTGTAGGGCTGGTGAGAGGATTCACCAGAGACAGAGTGGGGAGCAGAACTGGCACACTGATGAAGTACACTGCTTAGTGGAGCTACGGGAGAGGCCTGCTGCGCCATGTGGATCTCCTCCAGGGCGGGGATCAAACTGGCACTGAAGTGGTTGTGGCTGGCTTGGAGTGCTGCACTTTAACCTGCTGTGCCACCAGGGAGGGCCAGAAGCTTTAAATTTTAAAACTAACTTGTCGTCAAACAGCAAAGAGATAATCAAACCATTCCCTTATTATTCTTTGTAGGAAAAAAAATCCTTCCCATAAATTCCTAAACCTAGGTTTAAATTGCTTAAAAAATAAAATGATGTTTTATTTCTAACACTTCTCCCATTAAGAGTTACTGGCATATTAAAGAAAATGACATTTATGCATTATTTTAAGCTAGATCAGAACACCTGCTCAGAGAAATACAATTTAACAAAAGGATTTATCAGTCTTCCTTAAAAGCTGATTATTTGCTTCCTCAAAGCAAATAAACACATTTCCTTATTTAAAATGAATCTGGCCTCGTTGCCTTTTCTGTGCTAGAAAATCCCAGCTGAAATATCAATACTTTGTACTGATACACATTTTAAACTCTTCTTTGTAAAGTATACATAAAGGTAAATAATAGCACCAAAAAGAAATGTTTTCACTGACCTAGATAACATTATTCCTTCTTAGCTTGTCTTAGTTTCATTAGATAACCACCTTTCTTCCATTAATTCATCAATCAATCAATCAGCTCATTCATTTACACAGTCATTTTTTTTTAAAGATTTATTTATTTATGCATACAGAACTGGGGTACAGGCCAGAGGCACAAAGGTGGCATGAGGATTCACCAGATATGAAGTTGGGAGCAGAACAGGCTGATCAATGAAGTACACTACTGAGGGCAGCAGTGGGAGAGTCGGAAGAGATCTGCCAGGCCATGTGGGTCAGCTCCCTGGCCAGGAATCAAACTTGTGCTGAAGCGGCTTTAGCTTTGTAGTGCAATGCTTTAATCTACTGTGTCACCAGGAAAGGCCCTACACAGTCATTTTTTGATGCCTGTTATGTACAAAGTATTTATACCTGGAATAGCAAGTGAGAAGTTCAGATTAAAATTTTATCTGTTTTTATAACATTATTTTTTTTCTATGTCACAATTGACTCAATTTAACAAGTATCTACTTATGATCTATTATATTTCAATGCTGTTCAAGACCATAATCCATAATCTGTCTAGAAGTTAGCAATGTATTCCACTGATTTAAATAATGACTAGTGAATCTTAAGTTCTTTACATGTTTAGCATTATACATTTCATTAGTATTTCATTGTACATTCCATGAATTCCTGGGAAGTATGTATCTCCTAAGTTCTGAATATTAATTGCCTAAATACTTTTCAATTAATGTTATCTCTCTGCAGGTCTTTATAAAAACTATCCTTTTTGAAAAGGATGTTATAAATGCATTATAAATACAAAAAGAATTTCTTCATAGATAAATGTTATTGTTCAATTTTAGTGGAATTAAGTGATTTGTTGGCAGAATTGGGAGGACAAATGTGATTGCTTAAATCTTAAATTGTATTAAGATGTGAACTAATGATAAACAGATAAAAATTAATCACATGTGCCTTGATCATGGTTTTATTGTGGTCATAGATCTGTTTTATGGGGACTTGAGTTTCTGTGTTGTAGAGTTTGAAACCTTTACATGATCTGGCCACTTACTAGAACAACCTAATAAAAGATAATTTAAAATCTTATGATAGGAAGCTAAGTATTAAGTATATGATTATTTACCAATTGAAGTCAGAAATATTAGGTTCTTCTTTCAGTGTTCATATATTATGGACATGGGGAAAATAATTCTTCAAATCAGTTTCTGAGTCCATCTAGCTAAGACTGAAGGAACACTGGCAGTTTCTTGGAATGTAATTTTCAAGGGTAAGAGATCATGAAGGACCCCTTCTTCCTTATCTTCTGTGGTCTTTCTTTTGAGAGACCAGGTTTTGTTCAGGAATAGATTCTTATACTTCAAGAAGACTCATATTGCTTTGTTCTTAGCCTGTAAATCAAGAGGTAAATACTTTTTTTTTGCCCTTAAGAGGGTTCTGCCCTCAATAGAGGGTAGAGAGTATATGTCATTAATCACTTGAGAATTGTTCACTACTTTAATGTAGGGCACTTGCCCATGGCGGGAGGTAAAGTTACCTTGGTTATTTAAGAATAACCTGAGTGGTTTACTCAGACTGTTTGCAAATGTTTGGACATTATTCAAGTGCTGTCCAAGACTGACCAATTGGCGTTATTCTTCCCGACTCTTCTCAGGTTCACCATTACACCATCCAATCACATTGAGAGGATCAGGGTTCCCAAAATTGCACCATTATTAAATGTCCAGCCATGTGACATAGCTTTTCAGACACCGAGTTAAATTTCAACCCAGACATCTCTCTTCAATTCAGGTCACCTATAGGCTAGTCAAAACCAAGGTCAGGTGTTGAACCAATATAAGGAGTTTTGTTGGTTGCAATAACTATAATGTTATTCACTGTTTGAAATACTATACCGTGGTTAATCATAAGTTGCAGCTGTTGTGTCCTTTTATTTATGAGCCCTTCATCAAGAGGATACAGCAAGGACCATTGCTGCTTGAAAGGAGCTTTTCATGAGTTCCTCCTTGTGGATACTCTGTCCCTGTTCATTGTGAATAGAGATTTCATGCTGATTTACACAAGCTACTGAATGTTATATGGTGGCCCCCTCCAAAAAACCAGGTTTTTCTGTTCTAAATGTAAATGATCAAATTGTAGCCTTTATGTTTAACTAGTGACACATAGAAACACTAAGCCAGTGTTCTTCAACTATTTCCTTCCAAGCATGATTGGCTGTTAGACGTCAGATACCAATGGTTATTCACTGGCTTTCTGAGAACAGATTACTAGTCAGAATTCAGATCATCTGTTTGTAACCATGTTTCTGCTGATGTTAAAGTAAACAATGAAAGCAGAACTCTTGCAGTCATTGTTACTGCTCCAGCCTGATGGATGAAAAATGTCAGTGTCTTTCTTTCTACTTTAATATCCTGCCTTATTTGTGAGAATTCATCTTGATGAGTACCCCTTGTGAAAAAGAGGGGATCATCTCAGGGAATTTGAATATGATCATCCTGTGAACACATTTCAGATCGGCTGGCTGATTTGTCTGCTTCAGCATAAGTGGAACTGTAACACGAAAACTGGACCAAAGTAGCAAGAGCTTTACTTTGAAGTGCTCAACCTGTTTCTAGACTTTAAAAGTCCCAGTTACTTTTTACCAATAGCTATTTTGTGGGATCAGTCATTTAAGCTTCTACTCTTTACTTAATGATCCCTCCTGACCAATCTATTCCAGTCCACATGTTGCATGTGGTTCCTGGCATATGGCATGTATCTGCACATCTTTATGCTTTGGGTTTTGCTGTTACTTCAGACTGATACACTTCTCTCATCTCCTTTAATACTTCATATCCTTTAAAACAAGGCTCAAATTCTATTTCTATCATTAAATTACCCCTGACCCCCCTACTTTCAAGTTGTATGTAAATATTGCTCCTTGCACCCTCTAGTCCTGTCATGGAGACACTTATACATTGTGCTTTAACTGGCTCAATGCACATTGTCCTTCTTTAGGAGAGGTAAACCCCCTGAGGACCAGAACCATAGCTTCAGGCAACACCCCAATGATGAGCTTGGTAAAAGGTTATACCTATCTCTTGTTTTCTCATAAGACATGAAAACAGTGATATTTGGATTTCTCAGAATTACTGTGAGGAAAGATTAAGACACTGATAGTGGAACACTGTCTAATTCAAAATTCTCTTTAAAATAATGGATATTGTTCTCAAGTGAATACCTCAAGTTGTTAGTGATAGATGTGTGACATAACAATTTGCGTTTCTCTAAAATGTGTCAACATTAAAACAGATAGTTGGCCAGAGTAAAAGGTGATTTCTGTTTCCCGTGTGTTTTGACCAAGTCAGGTTGAGGCAAGAGGGCCAGGGAATGTTTCTGACTAAACTTGTTTGTTTAGGCCTCCTGCAAGCTTCTTAACCTCAGACTTCCTCTTTGCTTGTATTCACCTTTTCAATGCTCTTTTTGTGTGGGATGTCATATTAGCTGTTCATGATCATAGGGATCATACTCCCTAGACCAGCAGTAGTCTGTCTGTGAAATCACATGCACGGACAGTTTACTACCAGGAACTGGGGGAAATGACTTGGGACATTAAAACAAACAAACAAGCTAAGAGGGCTGTCTGGGCCCAAAGGAACAGAGTTGCTGGATTTGTTTAAAGAATTAAGCTTATGAGTTGCACTTTCCCCCTTTGCAGCACAGATAAAAATCTTTACTTGAGGAACATTTCAACATCACTTTTGCAAGCAGAACTTATAATGGAAAATGCTTTTCATTTTGCAAAGAGGCAGTTGTTATTTTGTAATGGAAGACTAGGATGGCTGGAGATAAAGCTTTCATGAAAGACCAGCACAACTTGAGAAAGGGGGCAGGATTGAGTTTAATAACCTTAAAATCAGAGCTCATTTTACTCTTAGTGGTAGTCTAGTCAAGAAATATTAAGTGTCTACTGTGTTCAGGATTACTAAGCATGAGGACAGGACGGTAAGAGTAGAAGACTTGGTGTCTGCCCTCAAGGAGCGGGACGCTAACCAGACAGCTCATGTGTAGCAGGATCCATAGAGAGTGGTGTCAGGCATATTGTCATCCAGGTTGTTCATGAAGTGGGAGCCTGGGGATCCTCGCAAGGTGACTTTGGTTTTCTTTGATAGTCTCCGTGAGGGACTATCTGTGCACTACCATGAATAATGTTTAGACTTTGAAGTAACTGTGTCACTGTTAATATGTATTCTATATCACCATAGAATAAGGATGGGATAAGACAGTATGGTAAGAGGGAACTTTTGAAGCTTTGTTAGTATTAGAACTCTTCAGTAAAAGGAGGAAAATGCTTTTGTAGTATTATTATAATGAAAGATTTTTCTCCTAGTTTTATAAAATGTGACTTTTAGTTACAGTGCCATCTTCTAAGAAAAGCCTATCCAAGTTGATATGTTATCCCATGACTTGAAGCAATATAGGACATTTCATTTTTTCCATGGGACTGATTATTTATTTATTTATGTATTTATCTATTTTTTTGTTTGTTTGTTTTTACTTCATTCATTAACTCATTCAGCACATAATTCTGAGCATGAACTAGTGATGGGAGCTGGTCATATAAAGTAGATGAATGTATGGGCCCTATCTCTACAAGCTTATGAGAGGGCTGAAAAGAAGGAGAAAAAATATGTTTAAACTATTTAAATAGGTAGAGTGCCTATTTTTCCTATAGTTAAATTCAAAGAAAACTACATTTATTGTGTCCTCTTTATCCATTTATTTGTCTGCTTACTCATTTATTCATTTTTCTAATTAATGAGTTCTAGAAATCCCAGTCATCCTGAAATCTCTTCTTCATTTGCCCTCAAAATACAAACTAGCCCCACTTCTCCAGTGTCTGCCTCCACACTATGAGTTGAGGCTGGCCGCCTTACAGCATATTTGCCATCTTAACTATTTCATTTCCTTCTTAATCAGTCTTGCAGTTTTCACTCTAGATTCTTTCTAATGACAGTTTTCACAAACTTTGTGACATTGACTCACAATAAAAAAATACATTCATGATACTCTCTTTACACATCTGTGTGTATATACTGTGTATCTAAAAATAAATCTGAAATGCAGGATTCATAAAATAATAGATCTGTGGCTCTGTGTGATGCACTTCGATATTTTATAAAATTTTACTTTATCTTTTTAAATTCTGTACATGATGAACTAAGTTCTTTTCACAGTCCACTAATGGGTTGAAACATACCACGCCAGTAATTTTTAGCATAGTAGCTGAGAGATGAGATGGTTTTATATATATACATATATATATATATATATATATATATATATATAATAGTTTAGTTTTACATCATTTTGTGCATTTTTCCATAGAGATGAGATGGTTTTATGTCATTTCCCTCTTTAAAATCTTCCATTGGCTTCTGGTTGCAAATGGGATCAAGCATGAAATAATAGCACAGTTGACCAACTTCTGCGTGGTTTGGTGTCTACTTTCCCTTCACTATTTCCCACTTCTCGACACCTTTCCACATGTTCTTCTTTTTCTGTGGAATAGTTTTCTTTCCTCCAAGCTTCACCTGGCTAACACCTGTTTTCCACTAGGACCCTGTAAAGATCACTGCCTTAAGAAAATTAGATGGCCCTTATAATCCCTCGTCCTTTTCTTTTATTCTCTTCATTCTAGTGTTAAATGCATATGGCTTTGGGAGCACTTTTTTTTTTTTTTTGTCTAATATCAATGGCTCTCTCTAGCTGGTACATTCTGTGATAGCTAAGACAAGGTCTGTTTTGCTTTTTGCTATATCCACAGCTCCTAACACAATCCTGGCACAGTCAACAAAATGTTTGTGTGCCCCCTTTGTGTCAGGCCCCAATGAATACCAAGGGGAAGAGATAGAGCCTGCTCTTGAGGAGTTCTGCTATTATTATTATTATTATTATTTTGGGGGGCATTTACTATGTCTGAAAAAAGATATGTAAAAGGAAAAATAGATTAATAAACATTTTAGGAAGGGGAAGGGTATTAGGATGCTGAAATTAATACAAACTATGCTTTCTTTAGTTTAAGACTCTCAATGGAGGAAGGTATTCCTTATTTGCTCAAATACTCAATAATTTACTCAAGAAATATAGTGCTAATGTTTTCCCCAATAACATATAGAAGGAAGTAAATAAATGATAGACACCTTTTCTTTATGTTATTTTTGTCTCATGTAGTTCTCAGGTGCCGAATCTGAAAGTCTGAAAGAATCCAGCAGGACATTGAGACCAGTCTCCCATGTACTTCTAGAATTCCCAATTATTACATCACTGCCTGGTGTTAACTATACTTTGAAGCCTTCTAGTGCTGGAGAAATAACTGTTACACAAAACAGCCCATTCCTCTTTAAAGCAGTATTTTGTTGAGTTATTTTTCTGCCCTTCAGAGTCATAAAGATAAGCTTGTTCCCTCTTCCACATAAGTACTGTCCAACTATTTGCAGATAGCTAACCTAAGAGGTTTTTTTTTCCTAGTCAAATCAATTCTGATTTTTCAGTTATTCCTCATGGAACAATATTTTCACCCCCTTTTTCTCCCTCTTTTGACATGCTCCTGTTTTTCTGTGTAGCCTCTAAAACTTGGCACCTCCAAAGGACACAATCCTCCAGGATATCTAGACCAGTGCAGAGTACAGGGGGATGATTTACACCCTTTACTCTGAACACTATGCTCTTGTTAATCTGACCCAAATTGCATTGGATTCTTCAGCAGCCAATTCACACTATTGGCTCACATATGTTCATAGTCAGCTAAAACCGTACGTCTTTTTTTCACATGAACTCTTGTTCTGTGTGGTCACCTACCTATCCTGAATTTAAGTATGTAATAATTTTCTTGCTTGTATCCATGTAATAGGTTTTTACATTTATTCCCATTCAGTCTTATTTTGTTAACTTCAGATCAAACTTCTAGTTCATCTTTTGTGGAATCGGCATGCTTGGCAAAAAAACAAAAAACAAAAAAACAAAACGAAACTCAAACGCCAGTGAATACCACAAACAGTTATTTGCTTTAAGTTCAGGAAATGAAAAGTTATGCTGGTTTTAAGTTTCTCAAGTGGCCTCTCCTTCCTCTGCAGTCTCACCCTCGACTCCCTTCAGTGTTTTGGTCTGAGGCCCAGCAGAGGGATGCCCACAACTAGACCCTATGGAGGGAGGACCCAGCTCTCATCCTCCATATACCACCATTCAGCAATAGCTGGGGTCATCTTAGCAAAGCCAGGAGAACATCTTCTAACTTCACTGAGAAAACCTTTGCTTCCTGGTGAGAGGAAACACACCACCTACTTGCACTAAAGCATTGTCAGGCAGGTCTGGCCCATTGTCTCCCAGAGGAAACAGAAAGCAACCTTCTTCCCCTCCACTACCCTCCTCCCCTACCTCCACCCCCTGCTCCCTTCCCCCACCCCATCTCTTTTGTCCCCACAATCCAGCTCTGGAAAATATCTGAAGGCCACAGAAGTGGGAGTACCCTTTGATGTTTATATTGGCTGGCTCCTTTTCCTTTTTGCTTCTTTTTTTAATAATCAGAGTAGTAGAAAATGTGGAGAATTAACCGCATGACAGCAGCAGAGGAATTCATTAGAGAAACTGAGATGAATTCTGCTCAGATTTCAGGCTCTCAGGCAGGAATCACAAAGGAGTAATCGTCTTCTAGTTGTTTTTAATCATTTCTTTTGTGGCACCTTCCTAGTCCATGAAACCAATCTCAGTGTCCTGCATGAGGGAGCCTGGGAACACAGGCGTCCAAATGGAGGCTTTGATTTGGGGATTACTACAGAAATGTTAACTACTTCCTGTTACTCCCTTTGACAAGCTGTAGCTTGTCCATCTTGGAGAAGGCAATGGACAGTGCTATGTCACTGCTTTTATTTAGGGTGTTACCCCCTAAAATTTTTGTTTTAAAATAGCAAGAAAAATTATACATAAAACTTTATTACAGAAAGTTCTCAAATTGGCCCCAAAATGCTGAGGAACAAAAGCTTGCAAGTGAGTACTCTTCTAACTTAACCTCAGAAACCCTTTCTTTCATGAGCCTCCAAGGCAACTTTGGGGATGGCTTTGCCTATGACTTGTTAATTTATGCTTAGGATTTTACCCCGAGGAAGGTGGTAAAATGAAATAATGATTTCCTCTAAAACTATATAAGGACAGTGCCTGATCTTCCAGAAGCTACCGTTGTATCAAGATATCACTCTCACAGTCCGAAGTAGTCTGAGGGCTTTTCTTAAGAATTGGGACTTCATTGCTATGTTCTTTCCTTAGGAATCTGTTTTTAAAAACACAATCATATTAGGAAGTTTCATATTGAAACAATTTCAGTTAAAAGTCATTTCTCAAGAACTTTCATATAATTAAACAATTCCTGTTCATATATAACTTATTGATTTATAAGTCCTTTGTATTTGTTTATTATAAATTCCCTTCTCAGATCTTTTAACATAGTTCTAGTAAGTGTGTGTACCTGAAAGCAATGAAAAGGACAGCTCTTAGATCATAATGATAATTTTGGAAAGAGAATTTATTAACCTGAAGTATTCATGCATGTAATTAATTTAAAAACCACTTGTTTTAACTTTAAGCTAATTCAGTTAACTTGTACTTGCATCGGAAATTTAGAGATGGTCAAGGACAGGTCTAGTTTCACAAGACACTTATTAAGGAGCATTCCTCTTGTTGGTCAATTAGAGACTCTAGAACCTACTGAAAGATTCATTTGGAGAAAAGATACCATTTTTTTTTTTTTTTTGTATCAGTGTAAAGCAAGGTGTGGTAGCTATGGCTTATAGAAGTTATAGGAAAGAGGGCCATGGAAAAGGGGGACTTGTGTGATACCAGGGAGGACATGCAAGCTATCTGTCATTCAAAGGCCATTTTTTGAGGACTTCTGATACAAAGATATTTAAGATAGGTTGCCTGCTTCTGATTTTGGTGAGTATGAAGGAACATCGTATATTGTGTATTGTATCACTCACAGTGTACTGTGTATTCAGTCAGTATTAGAAAATGTGATTCAATTTAGAAACAATCACTTTTCCTAAGGAAATCATTAAGAGATGAGTACAAATATATATGTACAAATATTTTTATTTGTGCTGTTTATAAGAATGAAAAATTGGAGGGAAAGAACTGAAGTGATCTAAAGTATGTGAGATCACAGGAGGAGGGGGCAGGAGAGAAATGGTGGGCTATGGAATGGTACTTTGGTGGAAGCAAGTGAGGAACACTCGTACATGAAGGCATGATGCTTTCCCAAGGTAAAGTAGTAGCAAATCAGTAAAACTTAAAAAAGAAAAAAGAAAAAAAAAAGAAACCTTCAAATTAGAAAACAACTTAAATCAGAAATTTATAATGGAATGCATTTTAGCTATTAAAAACCATGCATAAATGCTGGGTTCAAATGTGGTTGTACTCATGGTAGGAATGACCACTGAGTTTTGAGGTACATGAGGAAGTTATGGTAGGAGAGGGAGGAGACAAATACGAATGATTCAGGAGAGGGGATGTGGAAAATAAGGTAAGAAAAGGAGAGCCAGTACTGTGCTGAGTCATGGTGGAATGTTTTCAGCAAGTACTTGAGTTGGTTAGAGAAAACTGAAGATCAAGACGCTGGATTTGCTATTTGGTTACCAAAGATATTTAAAACCGCTGAGGACTTCATTTGAGAATATTTTGACTTTAAAGTAGCAATACAGCTCACTTTAATTAATATTTGAGTAATGGTTTTAAGCCATTTACATTTAGTTTTATTTTTTTGAACTTTCAGGTCTGTCCATCAAATATTGTTGTGTCTAATTACATGCTAAGCAAGTTATGCTCTGTATATAAAATGCCAAATCTAAGAACCATCGTAGGCAGACTATTTTTAGAGAACTAATGTTTTTCTTTGAAAGTTCAGTTAGCATTTGGAATCGATATACAGTATAATATTTAAAAGAAAAACAACATATTTCCTCATCCCTTAAAGGTTCCTTAAAATAGCATGTAATCTTACCTACAGTGGGAAAAGTCTCAAATTTTATAAATTGGGTTGAATTTAACTCAGATTACCTGAACAGAAGAGCCCCCAAGAAAAACAAGAAGTGGTAAAGGTTATAGTAATGGTAATTAAGAAATTTGTGTTGTGCATGCTGGGCTTCCCTCACTAAAAGCATTGACCAAGCCTGTGGCCACTGGCACCGTTTCTACTGTTAAGACATGCTGTCTTTTTAGAGAGAAATCCAAACCAAATCTTTGCCCACTTCGAAAGCCAAAATATTCCTCTCATTCCTTTCAGTCACAGACAGGACTGAGCATTTACTAATGGGATCTGGGTCTCTTTGATTTGTTAATTCATCAACCTGTTTTCTATGCAGCATGTAAGCTATAAAGAGTTTAATTTTAATTGTCTTTTCTCAGAGTCATGGAGATTCAGAAGTGTTAGAAACTAGAAAGATCTTTATTGTCAGCTGCTTTAAGCCTCTCACTTTCCATATGTAAACCAAGTCTTAAAGAGGTGAAATAGTGTGTCCATAACTCTCCAAAGCTGGTAAATAGTAAAGCTCAAACCACCTGACCCTCCACCCAGACTACAGCTGACCCATACATGATAGCATCTCTATTCAACACCAAAGTCTTTGCAGTTACACACTATCCTCTAAAGGCCATGTGAAATCTGCGATGACAAGCCCTACTATCAAAGAGCTGCATCAGATTTTTGCAGCAATTTGGAAGCTGGTGTCCAAAAGCAACTACTTGGGCCATCTGAAAGTAAAGACTTTCTGAGATGAAAGGAATCTGTGGAGAGCTTTGGTAGGCTTCTCCTAGGTGAAGTTCTGTTATGTTGAAAGGTTGATTTTTCTCCAGGTTGTAACACTTAGTGGAACTTTGTTACTATTTTATGATAGATGATCCACATTGCAAGACTTAAGACACAAGATTTAAAATAGTATTTCTTTCTCTTGTCTTCATGGAGAACAGGTCTACCCTAGTGTGCTTGTGTATAGCACATTGCTACTGTTTCCGTTTCATCTGACCTCAGTCAGCAAATATTCACAGAATGTTGGGTGTCAGGCACCATGCTGAGCACTATGAAGCTCACAAGGGCATCTGAAAACTGCCCATTCTCCTTCCTAACTTTAAGGCAGTGACAGAACACATAGTGATTATTTTTTGACCACCCCTGCTGTGACCTTTTGTCGGTGACCATTAGGCTCCCAGGTTTCTTGCCTACTAGGAAAGAGCTGAAATGAAGATAAGGGGGAAAGGAGAATAGTTAGTTTTAAAAATGTAAAAATTTCCTTTAAATTTGCTTTTATGGGGATGATTTTAAGGTATTCATTACCCTGAAGGTTCCACTGGCCATTGGCTATACATGCCTCAACTACCACCCTGTTAGAAGATGCTGGGTTTAGGCTTCAAAGAAGGGAATTATTTTGAGAACTTTGAGTGATAATTCTTTTATTGTTGCCTTAGTTTTCTTTCTCCTGCTAATCTTTTTAAATGGGTATTGCAGGAAGCTGCTTGCCTGGCTATAATATACCTCCAGGGAATGTAGCACATGATCTTTTTCCTTACTTGGCACTGAAATTTCATCAGGCTATATTAATCCGGGTGAAACTTGTTCTAAGAGTATCTTTAGACTTTTTCCATAGTTAGAAAAATTGAGACCAGGTAACAATGGAGCCACAGTTTTTATATGCTATGCCTAAAGAAAATAATCAATACTTGTGTTGCAAGACCAAACACATAGAACTACTATAAACACATTCTTGTCCATTTATGTTTTTTAAAGATGTGTTAGGGACGTAGGCACAGCCTTGAATATGTATACAGGAATCTTTGCAGGAACCGGGCTAGTCTGTTTGGACAGCTAGGCCTTCGCTGGCAAAGGTAATCATGCTGGTAAAGTGTTCGTTGTAGAGTCTTTTTACTTCATGAGTTTGGGTAGGCTGAGGCAGTAGCAGCTACTGCTGTGGTATCATGAGGGGCTGGGGTGGGAGGCAAAAGGAATTAAAAGTCATTTCCTTACCTATAACAAATGAACTATAATTGCCACCTCACCTAGTTTGTGTGAGGGTTAAGTGAGAAAATAACTTGGGAAAGTGCTTTGCAATCTCTATAGTGCTTTGTGAAAACAAGGAAATGTGCTTGTGATCATTATTGGGATGACTTGGCATGAGTAATTCCCTAGATATTCACGATAAGGTCCTCAGAAAAGAGTAGGTAGGTCACTTTGCAAAACAGATTTTGGTGTGTATTACAGAAACTTCCACTGAGTAAAGTGAAGGGCTGTCCAAAATGCATTTCATTTTCATATTCCATTCTTTACCAGAAAAATAAGTTTCACTTCATTTCTAGTCACTTTCACTTTCAAGTTCTCAAGCTGCAATTTTGTGTCAGCAGTGGTCCCACACTTAAAAGTTGTCATTGTCTTAGTGGGTCTTCTCTCTGAGAAGTCTTGTCTGACTAACACATTGTGATCAGAACAAAAACATTGCTTGTGGTGCATTTACTAGGTAGGAATGTCTAAGATCAATAAGTGGCCAGCCCTAAACATCCTCTGTGACCCTTCCTTCTGCTGCCTTTTCCACCCAATGCCGTAGATACTCGATGAGTTATTCATGTATGGGGCTATTTTCACTTTTACTTCAAGGACCCTTTCCAGACACTATTGTTGGGAGCCCTTATTAGGTCTGATCACCTCATCATTCTGTAGAGGGTAGTGTTACAGCAAGGCAGTAAACTCTTCCATGACAGACTTTTGGGGATATAGTCTGTTCTGACTCCATCTCAGGAATCACAGTCTAGAAAAGATACAAAGCATATGTCTTTCTGTTACCTTTCAGCATCTTTCTCATAAGCCCTAGAACATATTAGCCTAGAAGAAAAACAAAGCAGGCAGGGTTATGCTTTGTATACTATTTGAGTTGGTGTGAACCTCTGTGTCTAAGGGGAAGTAGGATGAGATGTGTTCTCTGGGGCTCGAAGGGATGAAAACTACCCAGAGATGGATTTTGACTTACTATGAAGATTGTTCTAATAGAGTCATCCAAAGATGATAAGAGCTGCCTCGATTTCCATTACTGGAAGTGTATAAGAACAAATTAGACAGCCAGAGAAGGTGCACTATAGAAAGGATTTATATTATTTGATTAGATACATTTTATTTTTTAAAAAACTCGATTGGAATTTCAACCATAACAGTAACATATGCATTCTGTAACAAAAAAGTAATATGGAACTGTATAAAGAATAAGTGAATAATTGTTTTTCTTTTTCTTCTCTCTCAGATCACATTGCCCTCTCTGTCCCCTCTTTTCCCAATGAAAGCAGGGTAGATATTGTGTTGTCCGAAAGTCATGTTGTATTTTTTTCCAAGCAAAAATGTATCATGACTATTTCAACAACCCAATAGAATGATGTCAATGAAAAACAGAAAAAAGAACACTTCAGATTCTTTTTTGTAGTACTTTCACCAACTCGAATATAGTAGAACTGCTGTAAGAGGTAAAAAAAGGTAATAGCAGAGTCAAAAAACTTCAGTTAGTCAAAGAACTTAGGCCAGAGCTAGTTGTATAATAGAGCATAGACTGAGATATGGGGTTACTCAAGAACTTGAAAAAATTATTTATACCATCAGAAAGTAGGTTAAAGCAGAGTTGTGGGGGGTCACAACAAGAGGGTTGCCTCTGAGCTGAAGAACAGATGAATGTAAGTGAAGCACTAAGTGTGTGAGGAGGGAACTAACTGGCCAACACCTGAAGCTCCAAATGTGAACACTGGCTGCTCCACTGCCCCAGCAACTATTCATAGGCTGGGTGTTGGCAGTCTTCACAGTTTCAGTTTCACTGGCAGGAAAGTTGCATTTCCCTTCTTATGTGGGAAGTGCAATTTAACAGTCAAGTACTGTAGCAAACTCAACTCATGTTAGTGCCTTAGGTCATTTATGGTGATACCTTACAAAATTCCTATGAAGGTAGAGCTGTTTAAAGGGGGAAATGCTATTGTCAGACTGTACCACCACCATCAAGGCAAATGATAGCTTGGGATGATTCTTAAAATATCAATATGAGCTCTAAAAGCAAAGCACCTCTATTCCTAATAGCCTTTCCTTCTTTCAATTTATCTGTTTGGTTATGGGAATGTCATATAATTGGCTTTTATTTCAGGGATTTTGGCAGAGATTTTTATAATATTCTTATTATCCAGTTGGGGTTAATTAAGTAGATTCATAGCTATTTGGACAAATGTAACCAAGTGGTTTTGAGTTGATTGATGGATTGTTGTTCATCTGGAAGGAAGTCGTCATGGTAAGCCTCAGGAATGTGTTTGATGAAGCTTTCTGTCCAATTTTAAAAGTCTTGATGAAAGCACAAAGATGTGGATCCTATGGTTGGCTTCAAGGTGGCAGAGATAGCTAACACATCCAATAAAACGGACGGGATTTTAAACATATCTGCATATTTTAAACATATCTGCAAATACTAGCCAGAAGTAACTAACCTCTCACATGTGCTAGATAAGTGTGTTATATTGATTCCCTCATTTCATACTCATAGTGACCCTCTGCTCTCTGTTCTACTGACACTCCATTTGTTAAGTAGATGCAGAGACACAAGGTATTATTTATTCAATTCCCAAAGCCAATAAAAGGTATAGCTAGGACAAGAACTTGTTGTGTATCACTAAAGCTCTTAACCCCTGTGATATGCAACTAGAGCCAGTCATTCAAAATTTTACAAAGTCCAATGTAAAGTCCTTCACTTAGGTTAACAAAACATTCTGTTGAATCCTAATAGAAAAGATGGGAACTTAGTTTGATAGTTGATAACAAAACAAACTTTTAGTGATGTTCCTTGATTAGCAACTCAATATGAATCAATATTGTCATGTACTTGCTTTACAAAAGGAACAATCTGAATGCAAAAGAAGGGCACAAAAATCATTCTTAGGATCCTTGGACACGGTTGCAAAAATGGTCAGAATCTTATTTTAATAGGAGGTCCTTCATGGAAGTATTAGGGCAGGGAAATTATGTTACCCTAGTATTTGTCAGCCATAACTATGAACAGATTGGTGGGGCACTCCTGTGCCTAAAATGTCCAGCCTCTGCATGCAATTGTGTGAAAGACACTCCTAGTACTGGGGAGAGGGTGGTGGTGGTGTGTGAGTGTGGGCATCCTGATGTCTTCTAAAGCTCTCCTCAATGTTCTCTGAGATAGGTTAAGGAAAAACTTGAACAACTCCAAGTTAAGCGATTCAGTGATGTAAGGACTGAACTTGTTTAAATAATGAAAGATAGTAAATATTCTGAGTGTTATGGCTGATCATATCCAGAGGTAGCTTTGTTCCAGCTGTTTGTTCACTAGTGTTTTGAGTTAAAGGGAGCGACAGCTCTCAGATTTATGCACATGTCTCTTCACAGACTGAAAGAGGCCAGATTTTGGCCCCTGGTAGCCACATGCACAAAATATAGCTAGTCTCCTTCCCCCAGGACTCAATTAATAAGACTTTTTGTGTTGCACTAACAATTTCTCAGTTTTGCAGGCAATCTGTGAAACCATCTTTCCCTTTATTTCAACTCTGTTTATGTTTTGCACTTATACTGTGAACTGAATGAACCCTTATGAGGTCCAATTATAATATGGAAAAAGGAATTTGGAGTTCTGAGAACCTGAAGAACATTTTCTTTTCCTCAGCTAGCTATTTAGGACTTTGAGGATTTGCTTATCATTTTCCAAAAATTAATCATCTTTGCCACCTCAGATGACAGAGATAGTGTATAGAGCTCTCCCTTGTATGATCATCATAACCCCATTTATTTTTTACCCTTATTTTACAAAATTCTATGCTAATTATCACAAATGGTCCTGTTTGGAAGGGAGACAAAATAGGTAATATTGTCTCATTTCAGAAATAGAGAACATGAAACTCAAGATTGGTGGTGGTAACAATCTTAACATATTTTTTGAGCACCACCTCTGTGTCAGCTACTTGCAATGGTACAATTCATCCTTGTAATAATAGTTCTGCAAATTAGTATTATTATTTCCATTTTAAGATGAGGAAGATGTGGTTCAAAGAGCAACTTTCTCAGACACAGAAGTGAGTAAAGAACTAGAATCAAAGCTGGGAAATTTAGTTTCTGAAATCCATCTTCTTAATTAATAGATTGTTAGCACCACAGAGGTTGCAAACCTGCCCAGTACCATCTGGTCACCTACCCAGGGGACCAGGCAGGGCTAGACCCTATGTTAGCACATTTTCTTCTATATACTGCCCCTGTTTCATTGGTTTTCATCAATGCTTGTTCTCTTCAGTACATAACGAGGAAACAAATGAAAGCTAAATTGGATTTTGCCCTTACTCCATAGAGGGACCCAACAGAACCAAAGAAAATCTCAGGTTCTTACTGGATTCTTTTTTTTTTTTTTTAAAGATTTATTTATTTATGCATGCAGAACTGGGGTACAGGCCAGAGGTGCAGAGGTGCCAAGAGGATTCACCAGAGACAGTGGGATGCAGAACAGGCTGACTGAGGAAGTACACTGCTAAGGGGAGCAGCGGGTGGGTCAGGAGAGGTCTGCTGCATCATGTGGGCCACCTCTGGGGCGGGCGGGAATCCGAACTCATGCGGAAGTAGCTTTAGCTTCTTAGTGCTGTGCTTTAACCTGCTGTACCACCCTCTTACTGGATTCTTAAGTGTTCCCTTCACATTCTATTTATTCTTTAACACCATCACCACCATCATCAGATAATGCAGCTGTTTTTGTCAGATGGTGATCTATGGGTGCCAGGTATACCTGTCTTACTACACATGGCATTTATAATGGCAGTATGTTGCTCAGCTAATTTCGGGGAAATGAATTTTGATATTAATTATAGCAGAAAAGGAAATAGGAAAGGCAGCAAAAGAGCTCAAACTGACCTTTGGCATCAGTGTAAGCTGAGCTAAGAAATCCCAACTCGGGCCTTCCCTGGTGGCAGCAGCGGGTTAAAGCACTGCACTAAGAAGCTAAAGCCACTTCCGCGTGAGTTCGATTTCTGCCTGCCCCAGAGGTGACCACATGGCGCGGCAGACCTCTCCTGACCCGCCCGCTGCTCCCCTCAGCAGTGTACTTTGTTGATCTGCCTGTTCTGCTCCCCGCTCTGTCTCTGGTGAAGCCTCTCCCCGCCCCTGAGCCTCTGGCCTGTACCCCAGTTCTGTATGCACAAATAAATAAATCTTAAAAAAAGAAATACCAACTCAGACTCTTTTTGAAGGAGGTGCCTTAAATGTATTACTGCATCTCACTAAAAACCTACTTCTGCATTTGAAGATGGAGATAGCACTTGGCTCTTGGTATTTCACTAAGAATGAATGAAAAAGGTAATTGAACATTTACTAGGCATGCACTGTGTGGTTGGGGCTGTGCTTGCTTTTGCCTCTTTTAATCCCCAGGACAGCCTTAGGAGATAGGCATTATTAGGTATTATCCCACTTGTAGCTACTTGACAATTGAGGAAACTGAATCTCAAGATTTTAAAACTTTCCCAAGGTGAACTTTAGTGTCTTGAAAAAATATAATAGGGTAGCAAGTCAAATATACATCTTTCTGCTTTCCTGAAAACATAAAATATCCCTGTCTCCCCAGAGCATTTCCCAAATGATCAAATCTTTTTAAAGAATCCCATCCAAGTTCCATTATCCTGACTGTTCCTTCACTTTTTTATTTGTTGCCTTAAAATCTAAAATTACATATAAATATTTTAAATATATATGGCAGCCCTCTATTTATGGATTTATTTATGACTTCCCCTATCATCAGGAATCAAGAGATAGAGATGATGTGGGAGCAGGAGGGAGAGGGAGGGGAGGGAAGGAGAGGGAGAGAGGCCCCATTTCCTTCCTCACTTCTACCACAGGATCACAGCCACTCCATACGGACTCTTCCCTCAGCCTGGTCAACAATCTTCGCCTCATTATGCTTTGATCTCTCTTCAAATGTTACCCCAAGAAGTCTAACTTGTAGGAAACCCTTTGCTATCCAAACAATTCCTCTCTCCCACCTCTTATGCCCTGCCTCCTAATGTGCTGTGTGCCCAAGAATTCACAATCAGCATCAACAAAATGTCTTATATTTCCAGCTCTTTTTAGAACATCCCTTTTACCCTTTTACCTTCTAATTCTAGCAGAAATTTTCTTCTCTCCTGAGCATGCTGCCCTCTGAAGTGAAAGCACTTTTATTATTTCCCAGAGACTCCTATCACCAGGCCTGAATGGGGGAGAAGTTGTTCGTCTTCCCTTCATTGCTACTTTCAAGCCATTCTTCACCCTCCTCCCTAAAAACCCCAACTTTGAGTTTCATATTATCAGTTACACAGAGATCTCTGAGAGCATGATGTTGCACAGTGTAAAACATACCATTTGTGACTGATTAATATAGAGGCTGTGGCTCTTTAACAAAGAAGGCTCTTTTGTTAAAGAACCTGTGATCAAGAACACAATTGCTATTTTGTTAGTCAGTGATAGATGATGGGGTGTGTGGGACAGGTGAAAATGGTTCAGCTTCCGTCAGACTGATTGGGAGCACAGACCTTACACAGAGTGCAAGAACTGCTGTAGTCACGTGTAGACACGCTGACGCATACTACTGGGATCTGTTCTGAGATCTGCAAATGTACAGTTCCTGCCCTGGAGTGATATTCACAAGATTTTTTACTGGGTGTGACTATGCAGCTATGGGTCAAATTATATTTGATATAAACCTCATTTTCACAGTCTTTGTGGAGGAATGGGACTTGGAAAATGTGCAGAGAGTTGGGCACTCGTGTAGAATATTTTTATAAAACAGAGGAAGGTATGGAAGACTCAGGGTCTGGAGTATAAAGTGTTTGTTTATTTAATTTTGAAAGGACGACTTTGTATAAATTAGCAAGGGCTTCTTGTTTAAGGTTAGTCTCATGTGAGTAAGTGGGCCTTGTTAGATTTCTCCATAATTTTCAGTAGTTCCCAGAGGTTAGAACTGTTCCTTATCGGTGAGTAGCAGGTCTTTAGATTATTGACCTAATGGGGATATAACTTTAATGTTGTACAGTTATACCAGCTTCACACTATTTACAAGACATGTCATACAACACTGAAAACAAGTAATTAGAGTATGTGGAAACTATGCTACTAAAATTAAGCAGTATAACGAAAATTAATATAAGCCTATAAGTCACAGCTTGACTTCTGTTTCAGGAGCTGACCCAGGGGCAATAGAGCCAAAACCAATTTATGACCTGTTCTGTTCTGACTTGTGAAGATTATTTGATGTTATCCCCCACCCCCATATCACTTCCAAGTTAGTTCTAGGGTTAGGAAAAAGTTCGCAATATTGCCTGATTCATTTCTGGTCTGGCTTTGAATCTGGCTTTAGTAACATGAGGTGTCTATTTTTTGTTACGTGTCATTGGCAGTGGGCAGTGCATTTCATAACAGTCTATGTGACTATAGAAATATTTGTAGTGCTCTGAGGATGGACTCTAGAGAAATATGTGCTATTGGAAAGCATTCTAATTTCTAAATGATGACCAAATTTTGCTGTGCTAGAGACATATCATTAACATTGATGCTCTATCTATTCAATCAACAGACAGAAACTTCAATTCTGTGTAATCAAGACATTCATATGTTGTTTTTTCTTTAGAGATGGAATTATATAAGAAAATTCATACTTCTCTGTTGGCAATGTGGGCCAATAACATAGTTTACAACATAATTCCCCAAACCTGAATTTGGGGATTGTTCAGTACATAGATAAGAGGTGCTAAGATGGTAGGTAGGGTTTAGATATATATATTGCCATGGTACAGGATTCAAACCTAGCACTATTAGATGTGGTAGATGATGTGGTAAAAAATGCAAGTGGCCATGGAGAGTGGCACAGGAGCTGGGGCAATTCAATAAAGTGCAGAACGACGGGAAAATTGCTACAATCAGGTAGATGGGTATGTGGCTAGAAGACTGACAGCAGAGGGATACTCTCAGAATTGAGGAAAAACTACAGAAGTCTCACAAGATCAATGAAGAGAAAGGAAACATTTAAATGGCTAAAACTCTGACACTGGAGCGCACTTAAAACTTGTATATCAAAGTTTCCATATTCTCTTGCAGCAGGAGAACTTGATCATTTTTTCTCCCATGAGAGTGCTTTATGAAGAAAACAGCAGGTTACTGGAATCATTCTGAAGAAAGTTACTTTAACATAAATCCGGTTAGACTTCTAGTCCCTCTGTGTCTTTTCTCCTATCCCAATCAGTTACCTTAAAATAGAAAGGGTATCCGCTAGCCTTGTACCATGACAGAGTCACACAAGTGGCTTTGAAAACATTCTTGTAAATTCCTGGAGCCTCTGCTCTCCTTTGAAAGATTTTCCAGAGCCTATCCTCCTTTAGTAACATTGCTCTGTGGTAAAGTGTAAGGAAACTCTTTTTTGTGTCTTTCCTAAGTCCTTTGTATTACCATTTTTGCCCTCTTCCTTCTTCCCTCTCTTCAGACTAAGAAGGTGGAGAGCAGCTGGTTATTATGCCCTCCTTAGGAATCCTTTTATACTTGAAGAAACTATTATTACATCAGTTCCTTTGACTTTAGATTTTTAGACAGAACTGTTCTCGTCTCTTCAGTATTCTACACAAGCCTTATTTCCCAAGTCTAACCAGCTCTGTAGTTATCATGTAAACCATCTGGATCCCAGATCTTCCTGCTGTGGTCTATATGTTTGACCAGTTCATAAATAGAAAGATTGTTTTCTGACTCCAAAGTACTCATTCTGATGAATCTCATTGTCTTGTTTGATTTATTAAATGTAATTTTAATTGAACTTCAATTTGAATACCATAAAGTTCATTCATTTAAATCTTATAATTAAGTGGTCTTTTGGTACAGTGGCTGGAATCTAGAATGTTTTTGTTACCTCATGAAAAGAAAGCAGTGCTTATTAAGTAGTAACTCCTCATTTCTTCTCCCCATCCCAGTTGCTAGCGATCACCAAACTATTTTCTGTAATGATGGAGTTGCAAAATCTGAATGTTACAGAGATGAATGGAATCATTTTACTTTATGGTTGAATAATAGTCCTTTTTATGTCTCAACTTGTTCCTTTTGTGACCAAATAATATTTTACCATGATATATTAATTTGTTTCTTACTGCTTGATCTTTATTTTAGTTTTTTAAACTTTATTTTTTTATTTGTGCATACAAGAGCTGGGGTGTAGGAAAAAGGCGTGAAGGGTGACAGGACTCACTAGAGACAGAGTAGGGAGCAGAACAGGAAGATTGACTGAACTACATTGCTGAGGGGAGCAGCAGGTGAGACAGGAGAAGTCTGCTGCTCCATGTGGGTCAGCTCCCTGGCTGGGGATGGAACTTATGCTGCAGTGGTTGCCAATAGTTTCATAGTGCTAAGACTTAGCCCTTTGTGCCTCCAGGGAGGCCCTATTGCTTGACTTTTAAACTTAAATTATTTGGATGCCAAATAGTCTGTATTGTTCCTTCCTCACAGATATGCCACCAAATCTGTGTTTTTTATTCTTATTTAGTTTTTTTAATTCTTTATTTTTCAGTTTAATAAGATCTGCTTGAATCTAATTTTACTTTTATCATGGTATTACTTACAAGTAAAATAAAGATGCAGGGCCACCTTGCAAACCTCACAGAACACCACTCCATTTTTAACACAGATATGTTCATGATGTGATAGAAGAAACAGACCTCCTTTCACTTATCAGGCTATTATTCCTCAAAAGTTTGCACTTTCACGATTTAGTCTTAGAGCGGAATACCTCTCAAAGCATGCTAAGTGGTTTCCTTAGGCTGTCTCCCAAGTAGGTAGGTGAGGGTGTTGGATGGCAGATCCCGGTTATTACCTAACCCCTCCCGTCTCTGATGTTGGTCATTTATTTGTTCTTTGTGAGAAATGGACATACACAGGCCACATAACAACATTTTAAAGGGTATGGATTCACTTCTGTGAGCACATAACAAATTTGAGTTTGTGTTTTGGCTATGCCACTTGACAGCATTACCGTGGAGTAGTAAAACCAATCTTATAGGATTATTGTGATATCTAAAGGAAATAACTTCTGTAAAGCACTTACAAAGAATGTCTGCCACATACATGTGCTCAATAAGTGATGCCTTTTATTCTCACATATAGTCTTGAGAATTTGAAAAATTAGTGATGGTATAGTGACATGTGAGCTTGATGAACTTGGTATCATAAAGGAAAATTGATGATTTGTAATTCTAAATTTAATGAAAAAATATAAAAACTTAGAAAAATATACTGAGAAGTCCAGCTTCAATACCTGAGCCTGAATGTAGTCTTGCTCTTCAACATGGCCATCTCTCACATTTTTCTTATCTTGGTTGGGGAGAAATCATTATCTACATATTTGCCTAAGTCTCAGTTTTGGGTGCCCCACTCCCTTGCTACCCACATCCAGTTATATGTTTATATCCTTTTTCTCCTTCTGGTTGTGCTCTCCTCCAGGATGGGGTTCCTTTCTTATTATTTACTAGCTCTGCCTAGCCCAAGGCCTGATCCAGGATATGCATGTTATTAATAAATGGCTAATAAATAGTCCTTTCCCCCTATAGCATTTCATTTTTTATTGAAACACATTCATAAACAACGTATGTGTGTTAGTGAGCATATACATGTGGTATTCACACAAGTCCTTCAAGCTCACCAACTCCTGTCTGCTCTCCTCCTTCCTCAATTTATTGATGAAATTCTTATAGCATGCAAGCCTATAAGCACGTGTATTTGTTTTGAGGACGTGGATGGAGCATTCTGCCATGATAACTCATAATTCCTTCTGACGAGTTAAGCCACACATGCCAGTCTGCCAAACCATCTTCAGACACTTCCCAACCATTTTCCTTCTGCTTTGTTAACAAATTTTCAGATTTTTTTTTAAGAAAGAAAAGAAAATCCTATACTACCCTAAGAAGTTATTTTGGCCTTTTTGAGAATATAGTTTGGATTTCCAGTTGACCGTTTTCCATTCTGTCACTAAGAACAACAGTTGTTGGGGAACAACAGTAAATAACCTCCAAGTTTTGCCATTGTTTCTTTATGGCTTATTTTTCATGCTCTGTTGCTTAGCCGGCAGGGAGGGAGGCTTAACTGACAAACCCAATTTCTGTAGTTGAGCTGATATCATCCATGATTCAAAGCCGCAGTGAAAAATTACTAATCAACCTCAGCCACATTTTTTTGTGCTCTCCTTTCTGAGAAACACACATGCACAGACAAAGAAACTCCATGCTTGCCAAATGGTACCAAACAATCCTGGTGTGGAATGAAGAAAAATTGTGAAACCATAGAGGGTGAAATTATTTCAACCATAAAAAGCAAATGACTGTTTCCCTGCCTCTTAAATTGCCATCCTTTTATGCAGTCTCGGTCCTGCACAAAGTCCATTGTGTTAATTAGTTGTTTTCTTGTCCTGAAATTGCCCTGAAATGGTGTGACTCTGTTAACAGTACTTGGATAATTCCTCAAGAACAACTTTTAGTTGGAAAAATTATTGTAAAAATAGCATCTCTCCAGAGTCCAAATTGCTCTTTCCCAATCCCTGCACTGGCCAAAGCCTCATTAGCTATAAAAGTGGTTCTGTTCTGCCTTACTTTGCTCATCCTCATTTCTGCTTGGCCTGTTTCCTATTTTGATCACCAGTCAAAATCCAACTCATTCCTCAACTGGAAAGACTTTCAGGTTCATATTATATTGTGTTCACGTTCTGTCCTGCTCTCAAGTATCTGGTGTGTATCTTGATCTATGATTTAGGAGATTGCTTCTGTAGTCTTTTATGTAAACAACAGAAGACATTTTAAAAAGTAATTTTCTTTGCCTCAACAGCATATATAGGGAACATAGGAGAAAAGTATGATTGTGAAAGAAAGATAAAGGGGATAAACTATTGTGTAAGTTAGAAAAAAAGGGCCTATTTCTCCTAAAATATTGAATTTTTAAAAATTATTAACGAAACAAAACTTTCTCTGGATGACACATAACAACTAAATGATGCTTCAGCAACTCGTTGTTCCTTAGGGCACTGAATTATCTGCACCAATAGAGGAAGGTTGATACACAAAACCCTATTATATTCATGTTTGATACACATTTTAGATTCTTGCTTAGCTAACTTATTTTGTTACATTTTCACTGCACTGTATTAAAGTCGATTTTCCTTAGTTGCTTAAAAAAAGTAGTCTGATACATGCCGAGAGTTGGAGGTAGCCAGTTGAAGTTTGCTATAGAGAAGCTGAAAACAATCCATATACAGCCTAAGTTCAAGTGACTGATGGTTTTACAAACCAAAGCATGATCATGGCATGCTAATTTAAGGGGCTGTCCTGTAGGAACCATGACACAAGCAGCTTACTAGTTAACAATCATAACCATATTTGGGAATGGCACCCAGTTCTGTTTGTAATTAGCGAGTAGGGAGTGAGTCTAGAGGTGGCTGAGAGTTCAGCCACAAAGGTGATTAAAGGACTGGGAAGGAGCTATGAGGGAATTAAAAGAAACTGGGATTAGTCAACTTGGAAAGAAAGGAGGATAAAGGGCAATTTAATAGCAATCCTTGCATACATAAAGACGCTTAGCAGAACGTAGTGATCAGTGTTTCCCTCTCACCTGAGGATAACACAAGAGGCTTAAACTGTAGTATTTAAGATTTGTGATATATATAAGGAAATATCTACTGACAAGAGTAGAATACTAAGAAATATGGTAGAATCTCCATCTATAGGAATTAAAAAATACATATTCTGTTCTTTTTGGGTATTTCAAGAGAACTCATGCTCAAAGACAATGGTGTGGATTTGGTGATTCCTGGAATCCTATACATCTCATAGAGTTATTATTATTGTTTTTTAAGATTTATTTATTTATGCATACAGAACTGGGATACAGCCAGAGGTGCAGGGGTAGTAGCGTGAGCATTCACCAGAGACAGAGTGGGGAGCAGAACAGGCAGACTAACAAAGTACACTGCTGAGGGGAGCAGCATGGGAGCAGGAGAGGTCTGCTGCACCATGTGGGTCACCTCTGGGACGGGAATCAAACTTGCATGAAGCCACCACAGCTTTGCATAGCTTCACAGTGCAACACTATGGAGGGCCCCAGGGAATTATTTTTAAACACTTCTTCATGGACAGCAGGAGGGAAACAATTAAATCAATCAACTCAGGAGGCAGTGTGATGTAGAAGAAAGGGCCACTTATGTGTCGACAGTAGAGAAAACAAAACAAAAGAACTACAAAATTACACTAAAACAAACTTTAGAAATACAACTGCAGAATTGAAGTTTCTAGAAGGGGGGTGTGGTGGGGGGAACAAAGGTGGTTTAAGGTAAAGGGGAATGGGTGCTCTGATGGAGGGAGGAGTGTGGTGATGTGTACTCCACATGGTGTGAACCATGTATGATTCCCCTGAATCATACACAGTATGGTAAACCAATGTTCCTCAGTAATAAAAAAGTGAGTGGTTAGAAAAATATAAGTCAAAGGAATTTGATTCTTGTCCTGGGTGAACTAGAGTTATTTTTTCTGTGCTTTAGTTTTCTCATTTGTAAAATGAGGGACCAAGCAAAAAAATTTACACCAGAGTGTTTAAAAGATAGGTTTGCTCTTGGATGCTGACTCTGATTTTTTTTTTTTTTAAGGGATTTAGTCTGTGCACTTTGGATCTACCTATAACAACTCCTGACATACCAGACATGTTTCATAGAGTTGAGTTAAATGGAATGAATGAGTGAATGAGAATTTAGTACTGTTTAAAAGCAGGTTTGTCTTACAGCTCTTAATATGCTGAAAAAACTTTGGACAGGAGTCAGATAATCTTGCTCTAGATTTAGCCTGGCCACTGACCAGCTGCATGACGATGTCAAGTAATATTTTCTCAATCAACTCTCACATGCAGTTTAACCTTTGCAAATGGATGGACTTCAGTCTCTATGGTTACTTAAGTTTCCTTTTATTCAGCTTTTGTTGCTTTCTGTATACTGTCATATATGGGGAATAGAGTGTATTTTTCTTACAAACTCCCCTGGAAACCTAGAAATTAACAAAATTAGGAGTAAAGCCTAGTATTCTCTAAAAATACTACTGTAGTCAATAACTTACATACAGATAGCTTCCAAAAGCCTATTTGCTTCTAAGCCCAAAACAGTACTTTTCATGAACAGCTAATATCTTTTGCTGATTGGCTAAGTTGACAGAGACATGGCTTTATAGTTTTGAAGGTCAATAAATTGAAAGTTCATTTATAAACAAACTTCTATAGCCAGATCAAAAGTAACTATTTTTTCTTACATTGAATTTATATATTTAGATCTTTTGTTTTGACTTACCATGTTGGTGAGACTAACATGGTATAATGACCAGGAGCCCGAGAACCTTGATACTGTTGGCTTAATTCTTGGCCCATCTGTGTCATCTTGGCAGTTAAGGTTTCTTACAAAACCCTTTCCTGGTGGCTTTTGTGGATGAGATAAGCAACACATTGCATTTTACGATACTACACACTAAACCAATATGATAAACTGTTTGAAACATCTGGCTCATTCTCAGTGCAGGTTAAGAGTGTGACACAATATGAAATTCCTCTGGCTTACTTTTCTCTACTGTGTCAAAACTCTTTATTGGTCAGCTAATTATCCCAATTCCCAGGAGAATCTGATTGACTGACTCAGCTATAAGTCTGTTCTCTAGTGGATGCCCCGGCACCTCAAGGACTTTCCCATTAGCACTATCCCTAGTAAAGGTTAGGGTGTTTCCCCAGAGCCAAATCAGGATACTCCTACCATAATACCCCTACCAAAGTAGTGTTTAAATACCATACAGCTGTACTGAATAGAAATAGATTCAACCTTGTAATCAAAGAAATAGGCGACTATTCAGGAATCTCTGCTTCTTTGGCATTGTAAGTATACAGATACTTAGCTGGCTTAGGCATGCTTGGCTGTAATTTTCACGTTCTTTCACCTCCAATGTGCTTTTAGAATCTTAATGATTAATTAGCAAGAGGCATCTTTGGTTGTTGTAATTACTTGAAGCAAAATGAACTTTAAAAATTCTTGACTGTGGTAAAATCACCATCATCCTCATTATCACATGTGGAAGGCCAAAATTAAGGCCATTCATCAGAGGTAGAACTGTCAGAATAACATCCCAGTTAGTTACTCTTCTTGCTTTTGAGTTGTGTCAATTGACAGGATTTGAGTCTTTGAGGGCTTTGACTAGAACGACTTCAAACGAATCAGCAAGATGGATATTTCTGCTTCTTTATGCTGAGGGATTTAGAAGAAGTCATATTGTGGATAATACATTATAGTAACAAAGGGGATTTTCAAATGAGGACGACACATTGATTTGGAATGCTTTCTCATCTGTATTTACTTATTCCTAAGTATTTTCCTTCATGCTTTCTTCTTCAAGTGGATGACCAGCTGCGTGCCACCTTTTTCTTCTCTCTCTGCCTCTGTTCCTGATTCCTTTCTTTTCTTTAATCTCTCTGTTTTCCTTCCTCTAATCTTGTGTTTTCTCTCTAAATCTTTGCTCTAGCCCTATTTCATTTCTCCCTTCCTTTTCCTTATACAGAAAATTTCCTTTTCATTCCATAACTTATCTTCCTTTTCTGAAATTCTCTTCCTTTTGCCTACTTCAAATCAGCATTGTCGTTCTCTACTCTCAAGCTTCTACTGTATTCACTGTTAATCTCCAGTGTGTTTACAGACCTTTGGGCCAAAAGGCAAAATTCCCAGAGTCCTCTCTCTATACCAGTACAGTGAGAAGCAGCAGCCATCATTGCTCACTGTGCTTGTGATCCGTGAATCAATGGCTAAAAGCCCTGTCAGTGACAGTGTACACATACATGTCTGTGTGTACACAGGATATTATGATGGTGTTCAAGCAACTAGTTTGCCAAATGGGGAGATGCTTGGGGTTTTATTTCTGGTAGGGAAGAGAGTTAACAGGAAGCTTTGCCTAAACTTTCTTCTCTGTTAAGTTAATGGATGAGGTCATAAGAAGTTATGTAAGGGCTGATATTAAAGCGAGAAATAGGGATGAGAGACCATTAAGTAACTGGGCTTTAGTAGATCCTGTTGACACAGTACTGACAGCACACACAAAGGTGTATTATGAGTGCAGTGGTAGAACTGAAAAGCAGAAACAGGAAAGAGATAGCAATAAATGCTAACAATATTCTGGTGACTCATGCATTTAAATGAAAGCGAGAAGAGGGCAGTGTGCAGAATGAGAAAGGACAAGAAAATGGAAGTAGAGTCATATTGATGGCGAAAAATAGAAATTCAAGGAGTTCTGGTTGCATTAATACAATATCACATGCTAAACAACAAATAGGAAACATGCTATTATAATACTCAGAGGTAGTGTCTAGTATGCTTGAGGGAAATATAAACTAGACAGTATTAAAATAGTATGTTAAAAGAGCGTAAGTTCAGGAATCAGTTCCCCAAGGGAAAAAATTTGGAAGAATTTGAATAGATGAAATGAGCCACTGTGGCAAGAGATACTGAGTGCTGCTAGGTTAACAACTGTCAAAAAAGAAAAGCAAAATGGTGCTACCTGCCCTGTGTGGTGGGAGACTAATCTGGCGTAAGAAAAGGGCCAACCCATTGTTTGCCAAGTACAGTGCTAGGTGCTTTACGTATACTTTTAATTTAAGCCTTGCTATACACAAAAATGAAGCCAAGAACTGAGAATAATATCTATTGGGAAGAAAAATCAGAGGGAATTTTCTGAGCCAGTTCCAAGTCATAAGGCTCAGGGGGAATTTAGTTTTGTCAAGTTGGAATGAACAGCCAAAGGCAGCAGACATAGGATATTGTCAGAGGTAAATCACCCTGCTTAGTCTGTTCTGTCTTTATTGCAAGGTCAGGGGACCATGACAAGCCGGCCAAATGTTTTCAGCCATGGAAATCCCCTAACTTTCCAATGGCTGCAATCCCACAGCTCTAAGGTTTTACTCACAGGATGGCTGTCTTCCAGCTTTCAAATCTTTCCAAGTTGATTAATCATTTTCTTCTTCTGACTCATTCAGGCCTCCAGATAATAGCTGAAGGTACTAGATGGGCTGTATAGATCAAGGAGGTCAGATAAGTTGGCTTGATGTGCATCTATGAAAAAATCTAGAAGATGTTGCCAAACGAACACACTATCCTCAGATGCTAGCGTGTGGGCTATGGCCAAAGACTATCTGTTCTTTCAAGTGTTTGAAGCAGGATATTTTCGTGTGTACTAGAAGACTTGGATATGTAGGTATTTTCATTTCTTACTCTAAGCTCTAGGGTATTGTAGACCACTTATTGGATACTAGAAATCTATATGACAACTTATTTTTATATCTGTTTATATGGACTCTGGGTCAGATCATCACCCCCTAATAATAATAGCAACAGCAGACACACATAGAGCTTATTATTTGTCAGACATTGGACTGAAAGTTCAACTCTTGAAGTTTAAGCCAAACCCATATATATTGACCATATTATTTTGTCTGCTTTTAACTCCTGGTTTATTCATTCACTTCATAGACATTTGTTAGGTACTGGGGTGTACTAATCCTTGAAGATAAAGTTGTGAATAAAGTATCACCCCAGACCTTAAGTTTTACATTGTGTTAGTGCTTTATGATTGGTATGAGCAAAATACTTGGGAAAGCACAGAAAGAGCCAACATTTCTACAAAGGAAATATTAAAATTGGAACTTTAGGAATACATAGATTTTTTTAGATTGACAAAGATGGGAGAAACATCAGCCATAGAGGGAAAACATATGTAAAGGCTAAGAGGTGTGACAGAGCACAGTGAATTTAAGGTCCAATAAGACTTTTTTTTAATGGATTGTGACCAAAAAAAAAATAATAATAAAATAAAGAGAGAGAGAGACCAGAACAATTCAAATGGGGATCTGACTGTGATTGACCTTGTATAGCTTACTAAGATGTTACTCTGTGAGTACCCGAGGAACTTAAGGAGGGTTTTAAGAAAGAGTAATTTTATTTGACTGTATTTTCAGGAAGAGAATTCTAATGATAACGTGTGGTGGGAGAAAAGGGTGAAAAGGAAAAAAAATACTAGTTAGAAAGCTGTTGTGTAGTCTAGGAATGGACATGGTAAGGGGAGAGATCTGAGATCACAATTCAAACAGGCCTGTGAAGACTGTTTGGAGGATGCCCCAAGTTAGGGACTTGGGTCTCTGGGTGGACCTGATACTTTCAACAAGACATTCAGAGGAAAAGTCTTCTTGGGGATGAAGAGGTCATTTTGTGACATGAGGTAGCTTTTCAGGTGGAGAAGTCCAGTGCGCAATTGTGGCACCGGTACAGGTCAAAGAGGACATCATTTGAAAGCTTCCTGAAGCGCTTGGAACTGATTTAATCACTAAATTAGGGAAGAAAGGGGCCAAGGACAACAGAGTGCAATTTGTTCAGATTGTGGATCAAGTAATCCACTCATGCTGTACAGAGAGAGTTTAGGAATTACGAACTGTTGTTGCACAACCGTGTTTGTTATTTCTATGGCAGGCCACATTTTGGATTCTGTTCTTTTCTTACACATGACTAATACATTTTTTAATGAGGTTGGAAGGGTCAAAGACTGGCAGTACACTATCCCCTTGTAGGCTGTTATCTTTGTGTGCAGTTTTGGGAGGAATTAGGGAGTTGTTCTCTGAGACTCAGACATGCATGCTCCCACTCTGCTTTCATGGGCTGACCTGGAATCCAGAATGCTGGCCCTGTGGAGATCTGCAGAGAGCCACACAAAGGGTGTTATTTGTATGCAGCCCCTTCACTGATGGTAACACTCTGTCCCTTAAGTTTCTGAGAAAGCACACAAATGGATTCTACAGTCCTTGCTCATTTTCAAGGACACATTTTGACCTTTCATCAAACCAGCCGCCCCTCCCCCCTTTATTCACCTGCTATTTCAATTATGTGAGTGGTGATGTATCTGCCTCAGAACTCCCTGTCCTGGGAAGTTGCCTCAGAGGAGAACTATTGGAAAAAATGTTTCTGCTTTTGAGCCAGTTCAGGGATTTCAATCTTTTCCAACACACACAACACCTGGATTCAAGTGTCTATTCCCTCCTGACACAGGGAGAATGAGCCGCATCTTGAATTGAAGCTCATAAGTACATTGAGAAGCTATATGTCTGTTTCCTCCTGCTGTTCACTGAAGCAATGAAAAAAATAAATGAATTCAGATAGTCCTGAGCTAGTGTGAAGTATCCCAGGCTGGGACCCAGCAGTGGACTGGAGCCAGGGCCTGGCTTTAACACCAGTGGCACCATCTTGTGCACATGCAGGCTTCACTTGCTGTCTGTGAAGACTGTCCCCAACCAGGGCTGACAGTCTTCTTCCACGCTGTCTGGAACTCCTCGTGCTTAGACCATAGAAGGCTAGGATGAATGTTTTTCAATTTTGGATTTTGCCATTTGTAGAGTTTTTTTTTTTAAGATTTACTTATTTATGTATACAGAACTGGGTTACAGGCCAGAGGTGCAGGGGGGATGAGAGATTCACCAGAGACAGAGTGGGGAGCAGAATAAACCAACTGACTAAGTACACTGCTGAGGAAGCAGCAGGCGGTCAGGAGAGGTCTGCCGCACCATGTGGGTCACCTCCGGGGCAGGCGGGGATCAAACTCATGCTGAAGTGGCTTTAGTTTCTTAGTGCTGTGCTTTAACCCACTTAGACACCAGGGAGGGCCCATGGTGATTATTTAACATATAAAAGCCTCTGAGTTCCTCCTTTGCAATCACCTTTACTAACAGCAAAGGAAAGGTGTATCTATTAACCCAAAGTCACAAGCTGGCAACCTGACCCACAGCCATATCTTACTTAACTCTCTCAGTAATGTTGTTAACATACTAAGAATTTGATACTGGTATTAAAAAATTAAGCTTTGCTAAAACACTGATTCAAAAAGATACCTGTACCCCCATGTTTATTGCTGCTTTATTTACAATTGGAAAGACATGGAAACAGCCCAAATGCTCAAAAGTAGATGACTGGATTAAAAAGATGTGGTACATATACACAATGGAATATTACTCAGCAGCCAAAAAAATATAAACACATGCCTTTTGCAGCAACATGGATGGAGCTGGAAAAGATCATGCTTAGTGAAATAGGCCAGAAAGAAAAGGGAAAGTACCGGATGGTTTCACTCATAGCAGGAGTATAACAGACCAAGTGAGAAAATAATAATGAACAGCTATATACCAGAGACATTTTATGGGGGTGGAGTGGAGAATGGGATCAAAAACAGTGAAGGGAGGGAAATGCACTGGACTGTGGTGATGGCACACGGGTGATTTGGTGATGGGAAGCCCATGGGGATTACAAGTGAGATGGAAAAGGCACAAAATGATGTAAAAATAAACTGTTACATTATTTTAAACATATTAAATGATACAAAATAATAAAAAAAATTAAGCTGTGCTATATAAAAACCCATGTTTCTGACTGTTCCTGGAAACTAGAAGTCTGGCAACAATACCGGGCTTCATTCTACTGGGGTGACAATTGCTAATGCTGCTGTAGTTGCTCTCCCTTCAGAGTGGGCAAATGGGCCCAAGGCCCTCATTCCAAATTTATCTCCCACTTGAGCCACCTCCCCCATGTATGCTACATGCCTTGCCTCTGTGGCCTTCTCCTTGTGGGCTCTGCCAGCGGAGGCACTTAGAACACTTACAAATTAGCCTGAGGTCTCAAACACAATTTTAACAGCTTTGTTAACATTTAATTTACATACCATAAAATCCACCCACGTTAAGTACAATTCAGAATTGTTTTATTATGCACAGAATTGTACAACTATCAATATTGCCACTATTGAATTTTTAGAACATTTTCACCCAAAAAGAAACCCTGTATCTGTTAGCAGTCACTCTCTACTTCCACCCACCTTCCCCAGACACCACCCCTAGGCAACCACCAATCTACTTTCTGTCTCTGTGGATTTGGGTTGTTGCTACTTTTAGCTATTATAAATACTGCTGCTATGAACATTTGTATACAAGTTTTTGCTGGGACATATGTTTTTATTTCTCTTTGGAATAGACCTAGGAGTGGAATTTCTGAATCTGATGTTAAATCTTTGTTTTAATGTTTTGCCAACATTGTTTTCCAGAGTGACTCTGCACTACTCTACTATCTGACCATCACTGTATGAGGGGTCTGCTTTCTCCACAGTCTCACTAGCACTTTCTCTTGTCAGCCTTGTAGTTGCTCTAAATACTATTTAGTTGTGGTTTTGATAAAGAACTTCTTTTTTCAAAAATAGAGTGCATTCATTTTTACGAGGAGATGTGACTGATCAATGATGCTAACCAACTCTTACTTATCAGCAGAACTTTCGGCTTATTTTCAGCTCTTCCAGTCAGCCCTCATCAAGCAGTGTGCTATATTCGCTGAGTTGAGGTCTGTGGGGGAATCTGTAATGGATTCTGCTGCCTTGATGATAGATCTAACGTGATGGTCCATTGGAGTTAGGGCTAGGTCACCTTCCAAATGGCTACTTATATCCATTGTGAGTATCCTTATAAAGGAGCCCCCAAGACCTCACTTGATCTTTACACGACATGAGGCTATGAACACCCTGTAGTGTGCAGTCTTGAAGAGGCAGCTCACAGAACTCGAGCATGGGCTTCTTGCCTCCAGATTTATGAAGAATAAATTTCTATTGTTTATAAGTCACCCAGTCTCTGGTACTTTGTCAGAGCATCCAAAACTATCAGAGAACTGACCTTCCAAGAAAGGAAGCAATTGCCTAGCTCCAGACTCAGTTTCTAATTCTCTATGAGAAGTTAGACTTTTCTCCTTGCTCTTTTTTTTTTCATTCTGAGCTCACCATTCCGCTCTCATGTATGGCTCTGATATGTTTTCAACTGTCACTTTTCTGCTTTTGTTTATTTCTCTCTCTTCTTTTACTCTTTCTCACTTCTACCCACCTATCCTTTCAGCCTAGCCTAGAGAGACTGATTCAATTTGGAGATTCTGGAGCCTCTTTAGTAATCATTAAACACCCAAAGAAACCAGATGAGGCATTTTTGTCCAGTAAAATCTGATACAATTATAAAATGTTCCAACAATCTCACTTTAAATATTCGGTTCCATTGATCCTTTAAGTATTCTTTACTGACAAGGTTTTTCATTGAGAGATTTTGTCCACCCTAAATGTAACTGCATATGTGATTTTTAAAAAATGGAAGGTCTTATTAGGTTGGATGTGAGAAAGCTACATTAGCCACATTGTTCTAACCACAACTGTCCTTATTTTTATGTCATCTACCCAAAGGTCACAGTCTGCTTCTGAGAACATCCCCATTGACATCTGGAGCAGAGAGCCCTATTCACCAAGTGTGACACTGAAATTGTCCAGGAACTCCCAGCCCTTCCCTATCAGCAGCTGTGGCTTTTATAGGGCACCCTTATTACCCTGGGTGTTATATCTACAATAGTAAAGGCTGCCTGGGATCTTTAGTTTCCTTCATCTCAGAACAGACCTCGTTTGTTATTTAGAGCCACAGCCCATGCCTGTTAGTTCTGTAATGAGTGGGATGACTTAGAACATCACCTTTCACCCCAGGATCTGGAAGTCTTTAACAGCTTCAACTCCACACTTCCATGCATAACCACTTAGGAAAGGACAGACAATAAACAGGAACTTCTGGTAATTGTCTGATCAGGGAGAGTGGAAAGAAAGACAAGGTGGTATCCACTAGCAGCATAAGCTTTTATCTTCAGGCCATGTGACTTAAAGCTCATGTGATTGACCTGTGAATTTTACTGCAGTATATATGTAATTAATACTTCTTAACTTACCTACTCTTTTATTAGAAATTTTTCATTCATAATTTTCTGGGAGGTAAAATGGTGATAAAGGATAATTATTGAAAGAAGTTAGAGCTTTCAACTGTCACAAGAATTTGTTCTTAATGGTGAGTCACTAGTAGAATAAGATAAAGTATCCAGAAGACAAAAGGTTTCTTATTTTCCTACTGCTTGACATTTGTTCAGATCCCTGCCCTCAGTCATTTCTCAAGGAAGTGGGTTCTATTCCCATACCCATCCCAGCTTGTTATAGTATCAGAACTCAAGGCCTTCAATCCCTGGAAACTTGCTTTGATGTTTTTCTTTTAGAAGATTTATAGAACTGTTTTGTGTTTCTTCAACTCAAGCTCTTGGGGAAGGAAATGTTATTATACCTTTTTGTTGGCTATGCTGGGATGACTAGAAAGGGAAAGTATGGGGGTATTACACTTTTGGACTTCAAGCTGTACTACAAAGCCATAATAATTAAAACAGTGTGGTACTAGAACAAGAAGAAACACACATACCAATGAAATAGAATAGAAAGCTGTGTGAAGTTTCTTCAAATATTAGCAATGGATCTATCATATGAGGTAGCTAGTCTAGTCCTACCCAAAGAACACAAAAGCACTGATCCAAAAGAAAACCTACATTCCTATGCTTATTGCAGCACTATTTAAAATAGCTAAGATATGAAAAGAACCTAAGTGTTCCAAAACAGATGAATGGATAGAAAAAATATGGAATAGATAACCAATGAATTACTACTCAGCAATGAAAAAGATAAACCCATGCCATTTGTAGCAACAGGGATAGAGCTGGAAGGGTTGATATAAAGTGAAATAAGTCAGATGAAAAAAGATAAGTAGCAGATGGTGTCATGTATATGTGGAATATAAAAACAAACAAAGGGTCAGACTAAGACCTTGACAACTGACCTTCGATATGAGGCATGAATGAAGGGAAGAGGACAGGGAGGATTAGTGAGAGGGGAATAAGGCAGGTCAGAGAGCACAGGGGATATGTTGATGGTCTCTGGGTGCTTTGGTGGTGGGAGAACTACAGTGATAAAACCTGAGGGGAGAAATTATGTTGTCCAAAACTTAAAACATTAAAACACCGTATATGTTTTAGGTTCACTGCTCTTCAAGTATATTATCCCATCATGACCATCCACCCATGACCAGAGCATCCATGATCTTCCACTGCAGTTCATTGAGCTAACCTCCACCCTTTGTTCACACTGCCACCCTCCTTCCCCCAGCCATAGTTCTATAGTCAGACTCTGAGTGTTTGTTTTGATTTAGTTTTGAATTTAAAGTGTTTTAGTTTTCATATTTTTTTTTAAAATGGAGTTTCTTTCCTCCTTTCCTCAACTTCCACCCTAGACCACCATAGGTAGTCTAGTCCCTATGTTTTCCCCTACAATTTATAAGACCATCACATGCACTCCCTACCCCAATCATGTTCCTTTCTTCATGAATTCTGGAATCAGACTTTATATTCCACTGCCAGCACTTCTGAGCTGTGTGGCCTTGGACATTCACTGCCTCTGTTTCCTTATCTGATGATATTTATTAGGTTATTATCAGGATTACCTGGCCTGGCAGTATCTGCTCTGTCTTACCTGACTTCGGTCAGTCCTGTAGACAGCTGCCAGGTTAATTTGTTTCTGCCTGACCCATTTAGGATGAAAGCTTCTGGTTCCTGCTCCCTGTGCTTTTGCATCTGCAGCTTTTCCACATTAATCCATACTACCTTTTCCAGACCTATCTTTTGTTCCCAGCATAAACACATATCCCCAGCCAGTCTGGACTAGTCATCATTCGGTAAAGATTTGCTTTCCTCGTGTTACGCTTGGTTTAGCCTATCTTGTTGTTGTCATCTTTGCTCTTTAAAAATCCCATCACTCGGAGCTGGAAAAGATCATGCTTAGTGAGCAGGCGCCCCCTGCCCAATAAAAGGCACCGAACCGCCCCGAAAAAAAAAAAAAATAAAATAAAAATCTCATCACTCTTCAAGCTACCATCCTAACTAGGAAGCAATGGTTGGAGGTGACCCCCACCATAAACTCCCAGGTAGTCTAAACTTAGGTGGCACCTGTCATAGATTCCCCAAGAAGGAGGTCTTGTGAGCATCCTATGTCCCAGCATAGACTGAAATCTCCATGAAAGTAGAAAGCCCCTCTTTCTTACATGTTAGTGCTTGATGAATATTTATTGAATAAATAATGAAGCATTCTTTCATCCCCTCAGTTTGAATTTTAGTTTCCTCTGATGTTCAGACAGAGGAAGGTAGAGTATATATGCAATCAGGATTTTTGCCTCATTTCATTAGCATACACTTTTTGAATTTTAGAAACTCTGCTAATTTTCTAGGGTTAAAAATAATCATTACATCTATGGTTTTCTGAGCCGAAGATGTTAGGCATCATACTAAGCAGATGCGGTTCACAGTATCTCCCTAAAACTCACAACTATATGAGGTAGATACTGGATTGATGGTAAAGTCATGACTCATTTTTGCTGAAAAACACAGAAAAAATACATTATAACTTTTCTGACAACCCATCGACAGTGTGCTGTCGATGTAAGCTACAGGTTAGAGAAGTTAGTAACTTATTCAGGATCCCTAGTTAGGATTTGAGCTCTCAGGTTGTCTGCCCACAAAGTTGTACTCTTAACTGAATAATAAGAGGTAGTTCTACCCCCTAAATTACTGTTTCCATTAGGGAAGATGTGTGAACTAATTGCTATCTTTTTCTATAACTTCACCTCCTAGTCTTTGACCTCACTGGTCTTCTTGGTCCCTCCTCAGAGGGCTAAACTTAGTCCTGCCTTGGCACGTATACAGCTCTCCAAATACCTTTCAGGAATGCTCTCATGATCTTCACATGACGAGTATGCCTCTTTGTTCAAGTCTTGACTAGAAGACCCTACAGAGAGACTTCCCTGAGCTTCCCAGATAATGTAGCACTCTTTATTCCTGCCCGCTCCCTTTATTATCTACCCCCGTTGTTGAGTATTATATTCTTCTGTTTCAGTTGATCACATTTACTTATTTTTTTATTTATTGTCTATTTCCCCCTGCTAGAATTATAGCCCAGCAAGAATAAAGATTTCTTCACCACTCAATCTCCAATATCTAGAACAGATATTAACACATAGTAGATGATTAGCTATTGGATATTGAATGAATGGATGAATTATTGAGCTGCTAGGTGTTTCAGATCAGGTTTTGAAAAACAGGTACAGAGTGAATTTTGGGAGTAGAAGATGTTTCTTAGGGATCAAAACTTGTGGAAGAAAGAGAATGAACATGACTGAATAGAGGGAAAAATTGAACTTTGGTAGCCAACCCAGAGGCAACTTCTATAATAGAATGAATAAAAAAAATTTTTTAAAAAAGATTTATTTATTTATGCATACAGAACTGGGGAATGGGCCAGAGGTGCAGGGGTAGTAAAAGGATTTACCAGAAACAGAGTGGGGAGCAGAACAGGCTGACTAATGAAGTACACTGCTGAGGGGAGCAGTGGGAGGGTTAGGAGAGGTCTGCCATGCCATGTGGATCACCGTCAGGGCAGGGATTGAACTATGCTGAAGAGGCTTTAGCTTCTTAGTGCTGTGCTTTAACCTGCTGCACCACGAGAGAGGGCCCTGCATAAATTCTTTTTTAATATGATAGTTTATTTTTACATAATTTTGTGCCTTTTTTCATCTCAGTTGTAATCCCCATGGGCTTTCCATCGTTATATCACCTGTGTGCCATCGCCATAGTCCAGTGCACTTCCTTCTCCCCACCGTTTTTGATCCCATTCCCCACTCTACCCCGATAAAATGTCTCTGGTATATATTGTTCATTATTATTATTATTTTCTCCCCTGGTCCTTTATACTCCCACTATGAGTGAAACCATCTGGTATTTTTCCTTTTCTTTTTAACTTATTTCACTAAGCATAATCTTTTCCAGCTCCATCCATGTTGCTGCAAAAGGCATGTGTTTATTTTTTGGCTGCTGTATAATATTCCATTGTGTATATGTACCACATCTTTTTAATCCAGTCATCTACTTTTGAGCATTTGGGCTGTTTCCATGTCTTCCAATTGTAAATAAAACAGCAACAAACATGGGAGTGCAGGTGTCTTTTTGAATCAGTATTTTTGTGTCTTTTGGGTAGATACCTAGGAGTGGGCTTACTGGGTCATATGGAAGCCCCAGGTTTAACAGCTTGAGAAACCTCCAAACATTTTCCCATAGTGGTTGTACTAGTTTGCATTCCCAACAGCAGTGCAGGTTCCCTTTTCTCCACATCCTCGCCAACATTTGTTGTTGCTAGTTGTTTGAAGATGTGCCATTCTCACTGAGGTGAGGTGGTATCTCATAGTCGTTTTAACTTGCATCTCCCTTATACAAATGATGTTGAACATTTTTTCATATGCTTGTTGAGGACCCTGCTAAAAATTTTTTAATTAAAAAATTTCCCACTTGTAAACTAACATTACTGTTTAAAATCAGGTTCACTCTAGAACTTGCTGCAAACTTTAAACCCACTCCCTCCCTCACTATGCCTCTTCATAAAGGGATATGATCCACTTCTGAAGGCCATGACCTTAGGTGAGGTGTTCCTCTAAAACTGAGCTGAAGCTCAAGTACTCTCTAGAGCTGGACAGCAAATCCTTCCTTGAAAGAGGCCTGTAGACACATGTTTTAATGTTTAGCATATTAACAATATGCTAAAGACCGTAAGAGTGTGTACTCATGCATTATCATCCACTTACTAATTTAAGTCTTGGTCTTCAGAATTAATATACATCCAAAAATTTGCATAATAGTTTATCTTTTTGGTTAACTCATCTAACATGTAAGAGTTATTGACTAAATCACCATTGTCATGGCTGGTATTATTTCACGTTTTCTAGGATCTAGAACTAGTGGATTTTTTTTGTTCCAGCCTTTTCCTTCATTTTTTGTTTATTTATTTATAGCTGTGTTATGGATATGTTTTGAAACCTTAGTTTTTATTGCTTCAATTGCTCTGTAGTAATTGACACACTATCCACTTTTAAGGTCAATTTTAAAGGCATCTTCATTTACATATAGATACATACTACTTGATGACTCAAATAGACTATGATGAATCCCCTTTATATTGTATATTTTTTATTTTGATTGACAGTGTTGGTCTGTTCCCCATAAACACGACACTAAAAACACTGATTATTGGAAACAACTAGCCTCTTATTTCTGCTAGCATCTCATCATCATGGGTATAACCTAGTTAAATTATATGTTGACTTGTAATCAATCAATATAGAGACTTACTCTCATTTAATTTTGTGCTGAATTTATGTTTGCCCACTTTGTAAACATCCAAGTTTATTATATCAATTTCATTTACTTTAATATATCTCCTTTCATAGTGTCCTGCCCCCAGTCTATTATTTCTTCTGATTAGTTGCTCTGTCAGTGATACCTGTTTAAAGCAAACAAAGTAAAATTCTGATGTGTTGGTGGGCTCTGGGCTGCCATCTAACATGTTATGGAAACCAGTATTTGTGTAGTTGCTATTTACTGTGAATTATTCCGGTGATCCACATCTCTCTACTATGTAAGATGTGACTTGATTAGGAAAGAAAAAAATATTTTTACTGAAGTCTAATAGGCTACAGTAAAAATGTATCAAAAACATAGAAGCTGCATTTCCTAGGAAGTTGAGGCTTTTTCCTGTATTCTGGAGTGGTAAAGGATACGCCCAAGAACTTGGAACAGATACAGCATTGGCAGACAAACAAAAGATTTGTAGGGCAGGACTTCCTTTTTATTCCCTGAGCTCTCTCACCCATTGTCTCAGGAGATAGGGCAAATACCCAGACATAAGTTGCTTCACTATTGTCTTTTATTGATAGGCTGCTTGTGTTCAGTGATTCCTCTGGCCCACAGTGTCTGCAGGACAGTTGGAGGCTTTTTGAAGCCCTTCTATTGTTAGAGAATAATTAGGGTGAATGAAGCAGGGGCTAAGGGTTAACAACAATTCTTTGTCACAAGCAATTGCTAGTCTTGGCATCAGTATTGGTAACAAGACCAATCTACTGGAAGGAATCAAAACAAAGGATGGAAAGGTTGCGGTTGGTTTGTCTAATCCATCCAGCAAATCCACCCATGCATGGCCATTGTGCCCTGTGAGCTGTCTGGAAATGCCTTTGGTCACACTGCATTCCAAACTACCGGGTGGGTGATTGCGGGGCACTCTTGTACATGGATTTCCTAGAATGCTTCCCAGGGCAAAAAAGAGGATGCACAGGTGTTGCCTTGGCAATTAATCAGTATACCACATAAAGAAAATAATCTCCTAACATTTGGGTAAATGAATGAGGGTGGCATGGAAAGCTTATGATCTTCCCCTTAGGAGAGGAGTTAGAGACCGTCCTAATAAAGTAGCTGAAAGGTGCCGACTGGCACCGAGACGAAAACACCTGGGCATAGCCAGGACCTGGGTCCTCATTGTCTGCTCCAGTCTCTATAGACCAGGCTTGAGCCTTAATATCACTTGTATTGTGACCTGCAGGCCCCAGTGAGGGTGACTGTGAATGGCATACACCCAGTTCTTACTGGACGGCTTTACAAACCGAGTACTTGTCTCACCTTCCCCACTGGGGAACTAAAGCTGCTGCTAAGTTCTGAGCCACCTAGACTTGGGGCTGTGGTCATGCAGACTCCTAATTGCGATTTTCTTGAGTGGGATGCTTCTTACATTCTTCTCTCAAATCAGTTTTCCATCAGAGGTTCCCAAGCACAGATGCCTGCCTCCAATATTGAGTTCAAGTTTATACAACAGAAGTTATTACCCCCGTTTGTCCTTTCCCGCTGCTTATCCAAAAGCATTGAAACAGAGGCAGTTGAAAAGCTATGTTTCCAGAGAATTTTGACCTGTGTACACGCTTATCCCGAAAAGGTAAATTCCTGCTCTCACAATTTCAGTGGAGTCCAAACCCCATACTAGTGGTCTGATTTGGATCCTTGCTAACTTACATTTTAAAGTTTCAAACCAGGAGTTTCCAAGGTCAACACTAAACTGCACAGCGAGGCAGAGGGGCTGCTTACCTCCTGCATTTTAAGAGTGTGTCTGACTCTCCTGGGTGTGTGCATGTGAAGAGGGTGGTTGTCAGGGGGGAGGGGACACAGGAGTGCTTATTTTCAGTTTGTCAGCTGCTCTGGAAAAGTGCCAAAATGAAGGAGATACAACAAGCCTTTGGGATTGTCGTAAGCCAAGGAGAGGCAAGGCCCCTCTTGTTAAAAGGCTCTATGGAATTTAAACCTAAAGTTTCATGTGTATTTGGTTTGGGGCAAATGTGAAATCCCTAAACTTTCCCCAGGAAAATCTTGGCTCCCAGGAACACACAGTGGGCCCTAACTTTGGACAGAAGTGTATCTTGAGGGAGAAAAGAGAATTCTGCACCTTCCCATACAGCCTCCTGGCTGTTTAGAAAGATTGATGAGAACCCTGATTACATCTGTCTCCACAACCTCCAGCAGATGATTAGAAAGGTCTGAAAAAATCTTTTGATACAGGCAATGGAAGTTCCAGTAGATGGGGGAGGGAAAGAACTAACTCTTCCAGGCCCAGGCGTGCCAGGATATACGCAAACAGCAGCCCCCGGGAGACTTGAGCATTTTCATAAGAGCCCCTCATCATCCTAAGGGATCCGAGGCCTTGACGACAAGGGTGTCTCCACATGTAAACCTGATCTGGCAGTGATTTTTTAAAAAAAGCTGTATTTATTACTTACACACACAAGAACTGGGGTGCAGGCCAGAGGTGCAGGGGGTGAGGGGGTGAGAGGATTCATCAGAGACAGCGTGGGGAGCAGAACAGGCAGATCAACTGAAATACACCACTGTGGGGAGCAGCAGGCAGGCCAGGAGAAGTCTGCTGCGCCATGTGGGTCACCTCTGGGGCCAGGGATTGAACTCATGCTGCAGTGGCTTTGGAGCACTTCCTAGTGCATTAACTTGTACTACCAGGGAGGGCCCGTGGCAGTGATTTCTGAAAGAGAAATCCACCATTGGCTTTCTTCTCAGTCTGAAGAGGGGCCTTTGTTGGCAGTCAGTTTCTAGGAGTGAGCCCTCTGTACTGACTTCGGATTGGTGTCCACATCATGCAAGTCCAGACTGATTTTATTGTACTTCTAAGTAGTGCCGACACTTGTTGGGAAAGAGAAACTCTAGATAAATAGAACTCTTTCCTTAGGGTTATTGAAAGTATTACTAAAAAGGGCAAAGGTTGTTTTTAGAGCTAAATGGAAGTAAAGTCTTTGCAGTTTCGGTAGTCCAGGTGTGTGGCTGGGCAAGCATTTCCACGCAGACTGTCTTAGAGCCCACAGTGGCTTCTGTGTGGCGTTCTAAAATTCTTCAAAGGACCAAGCACAGCTAGACTACTGAGATTGGCTCTCTTAGACTTCTCTATCTGTCCTGTGACTGAACATTTATACAACTTTTAGGGCTTTTCTGAACAATTGCATTAGAGTTGGCCTACCATGGGCTTTGAATTTTCTTTGCTTCACTATCAAAAGCACAGCAACTTTTCATCAAACTGGAAGGAGCAGTTATTTTGGTTTGCTCCTTACTTTTAGCACATTTGGAAACTTATTGCTCAGTTAAGCAACTTGCCTGGAGTTACACAGCTTAGTGCAGGAACAGAAATGAAAAATTGTGTTTCCTGCTGCCTGCTTTATTGTCACAGTATAAACTCTGCCCACAAGAGGGAAAGTTCGGTCCAGGTTCTCTGTAACTTGAAGCACCTGGACGAATATATCATTTTTCAGTAGAAACAGCTCATGAAGATGGCCTCATTATTCTCAATGGAGCATAAGTTTAATAGCACTCATTTTTCATTACTGTAGCGGTGGGAACTTTTCATTACATTGCATGAATTGTTCGAACATTCCCTTGTTTAATATTTCTATCTCAAAATGCACTTTTGAACACGAACAGGAGCAATCTAAGACAGCAAGCACATTACACAAGCCCTTTACAAACATGTAAGTGACAGCCAGAACCAGAGTTAGCTTGATGCCTTCACATGCCTTATCTTGCTGGTTTTCGGGACACCCCTGCAGAAGTGGGAATAACAGGTTTATAAGCACAGCACTTGTCAGAGCCCAGAGATACTGAGCAAGTCACCCAGCACAGCGCCGAAGCTGCTGAGCTGGAACTCCAGCCCAGCTGTCCTTGGGAGCCACAGCTCATCTCATTACCTCCTGGTGAGAGAAGGGATCATGCCTTATATAGCAATCCCTGTTTTCTCTGTTTACTTTTCCCTCTCTTTTCCAAGGCTGACACTTTCCCTGTCCAGTTCCAGGTGGTTCAACTTACTTATTTGTATTATTCTATTCATGGTATTTACCTTATGTGGAAGGATCACATCTTTTAAAAATGAATGAAACGGGGTTTTGAGGTTATACATAGTTCTCCTTCAAATCCTCAGCTTCAGACCCAGTGCTTTCTGGCTTCCCGTTCCAATGAGGACTGTTGTAATTGTTGATGGTGTCTCCCGAGGCCAGTATAAATAAAGGATGTTCTTTTATAGAAAAAAGGCAATTTACCAATGTTTTTACGCTCCTAATACGGCTGTTTGTTTCCCCCATACAACACTAGGTGGCAGAATAACTACATCACAAAGCATGAGAGGTTTAGTTTCTTGCTCTCGTGGGAGCTGGAACCTGAACAGGGAGGCATAAACCATCTGTGGCTGCATGAGATTGGACCAACTAACCTAGCCAATATTTTCTTGACAGGGAACTGGCTGCAGTGATTCTAAAACATATGCTTCCAAGATACTGTCTTTAAGATTTCCCTCTTTTTTTTTTCTTTTTTTTCCCACCTCCTCTGCATTTTAATTTTTGCATTCACATAGCAGAGGGCAGGCAGGGTCTGCAGGCAGCTGCTTTGAAATGGCAGATTGGGATGGATACACCCAGTGGCGCCAGCATGCTCGCCCTTGTGTATCAGTGGGTCATGGAGGGTCTGGGGAAAGGCGCCTGACCCTTGCCCTGCGTGGTGTCAGCTACTTTGGCAGAGGGATAGCAGTGGCAGAGCGGGCCCTCGTTAGCTCAGGTACACAGAGCAGGATTTTGTTTGTAAAGAGCAGCAGCTTGGTGTTGCGTTAGCTCTTTGGTTGGCTTGGAAATCCTGCTACCTCGGGTGTGAGGTATTGCCTCCAGTTTTCTTTCCCAGTGACATGCTGGTGTTTCAGCCTCCCCAGTGCTTGTGTTTCCCTAAATACCTTGCATGCCATGGCACACACTCAGCTAAATAAAGCTGCATGGCCACTTTGGTCCCCTCACCATGTGAAGAGTATGGACATGGATACAGAAATAGTTCCTTGGATTTTTGTTGCAAGATAATGGTATTAAAACAAGACAATTCAAATATGTGTAAGGCTGGTAATAGTACTCTAAGCGCTACATGAAGGTACTCTAACAAAACCAAGTCTGAATATATGGAAGATTTTAATTATGAAAACATTGTTTACGTTATAAATGGGACCACAGTGGGATTTCATTAAAAACCAAGTTTCTGATGCAAATTATAAGTGATTCTATTTATAAATATGAGTGTTTAAACCTTGACTTTTCAGAAACCCGCTTGTTGCATACAACTGGGTTGTAGTTCTACACACTTAGTAGACAACACCTTACTCTAGTTTCTGAGTGAAAAATTAAGGTGTATTTTAGTTTGTAGCTGAGGATCCAGATAATACCCCAAATGCGTGGGCAAGACAATGATGGCATAAAAGGGCCTTATTGAAATGACCTAGGAGAGTGACAGTAGTTGGGGTAAACTGCCGGTTTGGTATGTGGGATGCTTTGTTTATTTGTTTGCCTGCCAGAGCTGCTGTTCTTTCATAAAGAATAAACCATATGACTTGAAAATACCTGAAACAACATATATAAATCAGACCCAGGATATCAGTCACAGACCACACCACAGTGGTGCTTTGAAGCTAGAAGAGGGTTGTGAGACCTTGTTTGTTAAGAATGAAATGTCATAAAAATTCCAAAGGAGGGCTCGAATTTCCAGGGGGAGGGGACTTCTTTATTGTTTCCTCTAATAGCTGCTTTGGTGCTTTAGTGAATAAATGTGTTGCACAAAATAACCCTAGATGCAGTTTCTGCACCATAGCCTGGCAGTGTTCCCACTTTTGTAGTTAACCTCCATTCTGAATTCTTTATGGATACTAGTTTTGCTGTTCTGTGTTTTCCCCGCCCCTCTACCTTTCTCAGCCCCCCAATTTACCTTGTCTTTACTTTCAAGCCATTCATTGACATATTTTGTTCTTTGGACTTGGGCTTCTATTTTTTTGGTGGATCTTCACTAGGCAGGCCTTGTTTTCAGGTATCTGGAACAAAATAATGATAGCGATGAGTCATGATTTGTTTCTATATTTGTTTCTGAAACAGAAAGTGTACTTTTCTCACTATACCGCCTAAGGTATATAGCTACATAGATATTTTTTTTTAAGGGAAACCACCAACATTTAGCAAATTCCTTTCATTAGCTATTTTCAAATATCACTGAATTCTTTGGGTTCTGTTTCCAAAATGAACACCACAATGGTAGCAATGTTGTTATTTCTGTCCAAAAAGAAATACCCAAAAGAAATAAATCCTGCTTTCAGTTCTCATGACCAGGCCTTCTGGGGGTGGCCCAGGCACAGAGGGCCTTTTTCCTGCATCTCAATGACAGTTCAAGACCTGAGACCTGAGGGGCTATGTTCTAACCCCAGCAAAACAGGCCTGCAAATCTGAGGAGTAGGGAGCATTCACAGGGAGAGGAGCGATATGGGCAAGATAGTGAGGCAGAGGGGAGTGGGGGCTCTGGCAGAACACCGCGCAGCAGCTCGTAGTGAAGAGTAACCACAAGCTCCAGCACCTCCACCCTCATGGACACAGTCTGCAGGTATCAGTTACCCGGGTTTTCAGCATAAAAAAGCCACCTAACGTTCCTGAGTGTCAGTTTGTTCAGCTCTCCACTGCAGCCTCATAACTTATATTAATTGGGAGAAAAATGCTGCCAGAGAAATGGGAGATGCTGGATCACACGACTAACTCTGTCTTTGACTAGTTGTCAAGGCCCTGCTGTTTGGAGTCACTGACAAGTCCTTGCTTCTTGTCTGACAGACCCTGAGAAAGAGAAGCGATTCATCTTCATCGCTTGCACCTTTCTCTCAAGAAGAACCCTTTTTTAAAAAAGACAGATTTTGTTTATGGACATAGCATCACTGGCAGTGGCCAGTGGGCTCATGCTCTTTGTAAGGTATAATTTACTGTTCTGCTCCTCCCTCCAAGTTTGTGCACCTCAAGGATCCAGCCCATTAAAATTCCTTCTTAAAAGCATAAGGTGAAAGAGCCAAGCATGTGTTGTTGTTTTAGAGGGGAGTGTAGCTCCAGAAGGGACAGAGTCCCAGCCCTTTTTCTCTTTTAAATGCCGGTAAATAACTTCTGAGCCGTTGAAGGAATGTGAAGGGGCTGTCATGTGACTAACATTTAGGAAGACAAACTAAAAGAAATAATTTTTAAGAAAAAGACTTTCCCGTGATGGACTCTCTGCTCCAAACGTTGCCTCTGTTGCTCTGTGTAACAGGCTAACTGTGTCCACAAGTGGACGCCACATCTGCTAGGTCCAGCGTCTTTGTCCACTGCCCCTGCTGCACCTTTTCCCACTGTAGTGCTCTGGGCCTCTTGCTTGGCCTTTATAAAAGTGTGAAATGCTGTTTTTGACAATGAGAAAGAATGGTGTTATGCATGTACTTATTTATTCTTAATTTATTTTTAACTGAAGTAACACTGAGAGAGTGTTGTTGAAAGATAGTATGCTGATACTTTTTATGTAAAAATGTTACAGGGACACCACCAGTGTCTATCATGACTGAATACAATTCTCACTCGATCTTTGTCAAGCATCTCAAGATTGACCTGTCTGATATTTGGGGACACATCATAATCTACAAGGCACAGGAAGGAACTGGTTTTTACTGAGAATTTTAAAGGAGTGTCTTTCGCAACCAGTAACTTTTTGAGTTCCTTGTTTCTAAAAAGGTCTTCTGCAGCCTCCACAAAAGAGAGAGTTCAGAGTCCTCTTTTTTCTTTTAAAAGATTTATTCATTTATGCATACATGATTGGGGCACAAGCCAGAGGTGCACGGGTGGTGAGAGGATTCACTAGAAACAGAGTTGGGAGCAGAATAGGGGGACTGGCGAAGTACACTGCTGAGGAGAACAGTGGGTGAGCTGGGAGAGGTCTGCTGCGCCATGTGGGTCAGCTCTTTGCCCAGGGATCAAACTCACACTGCTGTTAGCTTGCCATGCTGCATCCTAAGGCTAGCCTCGCTGGTTGAGCCACCAGGGAGGGCCCCAGAGTGCTCTTTTAATCTTAAAGCCTACAAGAATTGATACCCTGTAGCCATGTAGTTGAAACTAGAAATTAACATAAGCAATGTAAAAAAGTAATATTTTAGTGATAGAAAATGCAGTCATGATTTCACATGACTGGATCCTGCTTTTCCTAAAATATTCTGTAATAAGTTTCAAATGTAGCACTTTAGGAGTTTTATGAATGGAAGATACAGAAATAGAAACCCTCTAAAATAAATGTATTTTTCAATTTACATTCTTATGTTCTGGAAATTCAAAACAACCCCAGGCTTAACTCTATTTTCCTATTTCTTCAACACCTTTCTTATCCTTCTCTCTCTCTCCC
>NW_004567114.1:25720232-25741643 GCF_000260355.1 Condylura cristata | reverse complement strand
CACACACACACACACACACACACACAAAACACATCTTTTGCTAAAGAATGGAGAAATAGTATTTTTTTAAATGAATAATATGTTTATTTTTAAATCATTTTGTGCATTTTTCCATCTCAGTTGCAATCCCTTTGGGCTTCCCATCACCAAATCACCCATGTGCCATCATCATAGTCCAATGCATTTCCCCTCCCCCCCCCACTAGACAGGATTTTTTAATGGCATCATCTTTGTATGAACTAATTTGCAACTTGTTTTCTTTTATGTAATCACATTGCAGGAAAAAAAATGCTTCATTCTTTTTAAGAGCTGCCTGTACAGTCATATTGAAAATAGCGGATGTATATTATGTATGTTTTTGGTGCAAATTGTTATTTGAACATTTAAATGGTTCCTAATTTGTCATTATTTCAAGCACAGTGTTATGTACTTTTTTTTCTTTGTAGAAGAAATATTTCTCATTTTAATCTTGATCAAATTCTGGAATCAAAAAAGCAGCAGAATATAAAGAAGAAGAAGTAAAAACACTCAATAATCTCTTAGCCAGAGTTATCTAATAATATACATTTATATGAATATTTACAAAATTGCTATCATGTTTTATGTAGTTTTGATTCCATTGTTTTTTACTTAGCATTTTACTTTATTTTCTCACATCTTTAAGTCTTCTTTTAAACAAATTTTCTACATGTTGTATGTTGTCTATTATTGTCTTGTTCACTTTTTATTGAAATGTTAATGTTTATTTTCATATTGATTTTTTAAGTATTCTTTCTAGATTAAGGTGATTAGCTTTTTGTCTCTCCTGTTTTTTCCAGTCATTTTCTTAGTTTTTCATGTGGCTTTTTATTTTATTAAATCATTGATATACAACAGTCATAAAGTTTTTTACTTAGTTCCTCCATATGTTTTCATTATATAAAAATCAAATACGCAACCAGCTTATTCCTTTTGCAATATTTTGTATAACTCATTGAAAATTTTTAAATTTTTGTGTAATCAAATAAGTCAGTATTTCCCTTAGGGTTAAAGGATGTTCAAAAAACCTGTAATAATAACAACACCACATATCTCTTAGTAGTTAATTACCATATCAACTGTTTTATATACATAAAATTGTGTGTGTTCTTTGGAACAAACCTATAAATAATGCCATCTCTTTTCAATGATGAGGATAAAGGCAAGAATGTCAAATGGACAATGTGGCATATAGGTCTGAGGCCTCTTCATTATGTTGACATAAATTTTGCTGTTATATTTGTATAGCTTTGAGTACTATGCCAAGTCCTTCTGCCCCAACAATCACTAAAGACTAAAATATCCACGTATTTTCCTAACATTTTAAATAATTTTCATTATATCTGATTCTCATTTGTTTGGATTTTATTTTTAAGATTTATTTATTTATGCATACAGAACTGGGGTACAGACCAGAGGTACAGGGGTGGTGAGAGGATTCACCAGAGACAGAGTAGGGAGCTGAACAGGCAGATCTCAAAGTACATTGCTGAGGCGAGCAGCCGGCCCTTCAGGAGAGGTCTGCTGCGCCATGCGGGTCACTTCCAGGGCAGGGGTGGAACTGAAGCTGAAGTGGCTTTAGCTTCCTAGTGCTGTGCTTTAACCTGCTGTGCCACCAGGGAGGGCCCTCATTTGTTTGGATTTTTAAAGTGTAGTATGAGGTGAGTCTCCTTTTAATTTTTTCATTTAGGTAAGCGTCCTCATTATGTTTGTACTTAATTTAGGAGTTTGGAAAGCTCTTGCCTTCTCCAAGAAGTCCTTGTTTAGTGCCATTTCATGGTAATTGTTACTTCAATTGTGTATTTTCAGAGTTCTTGATTTCCTCAACAACGTAGGTCTGTATAATTCTGTGGAATTTTGTGTTGCTCCCCTTTCTTAAAAGTTTCATAAAATAAGAGAGTCCATCTCTTCAATGTAGCTTTATTCTTTTCTATCAGAATAGAAAAGAATAGAATAAGATTTTTTTTTTTTAAGATTTATTTATTTGTGCATACAGAACTGGGGTATAGGCCAGAGGTGTAGGGGCAGTGAGAGGTTTCACCAGAGACAGAGTGGGGAGCAGAGCAGGCAGATCGTTGAAGTACACTGCTGAGGGGAGCAGCGGGCAGGTCCGGAGAGGTCTTGCTGCGCCATGTGGGCCACCTCCGGGGTGAGGGATTGAACTAGTACTGAAGCAGCTGTGGCTAGCTTGCAGTGCTGTGTCCCAACTTGCTGCGCCACCAGGGAGGGCCATAATAAGAGATTCTTACCCTAGAGTCAATGGGAAGCCTCACTTCACCCCCGCCAAGCCCTGAATGCATGACATACATGAACTTAGGAAAGTTAAAAAAATTACTTCTCCATTCATACTAACCTATAATTGAAGTCGAACATTTTCTCCACTTAGAAAATAGACAACACCCCATGGTAGTACTAAACAACGCTTGTAATTTTAAGCAACAGATACTTAATAATACATTTCCGTTCTTTCAGATATCTTGAAATAGTCTCTATACACTTTGACATTACGGTAGTTATAGTGACATTATCGTAATTCTAGTAGGCCCACCACAGACTTTGCTATTTATTCTATTAAGAAACATTTTTATTAATATTTTACATATTCAGAAATTATTTTGAAAATGATATTGCTATAAATTTAGTTTCCTTTGTAATCCTATGTGTTTTATTTTATGCACTTAGAAACCTCATTCTGAAAAGGAATCCATAGGCATCATTAAACCACCAGAAGGATTCATGGAAACATTGTCAAAAGTCCCTATCTATTTGAACACAATGCAAATTGTTGAGCTTTATAGGTACTCCTTGAGTGCTAAGAAATCAAGAGGTGATTTGGGAGAGCTGGAAAAGAGGATAGCTGATCCTTCCCATGCCATGAATCTTACATTTCTGGTAAAAGTATTTTTTATTGCTCTAAATATCAATAGAAATTCTGTGTTCTTCATTTCCCTTTCTTTTCCTTTTCTTTATTTATATCTTTCTCCTCCCTTCCTTTTTCATTTCTTTCTCATGCTCTTATTTTGCTCTTCCTCTGTTTTTCTTTCTTTTCCACTTTCCTTACAGTCTACAAACATTGCTATCTTAACTTTGTGTTTCAGCTATTTTCAAAAATGTTTACTCTTGAAGTCTAAGAAAGAATTCAAAGACATGAATACACTGAAAGGTTGATAGAATAGTATCAACAAGAAGTTAAAAGCAAGCTTTGCCAAAGATAAGCACCAGGTAATTACCTGGAGATAATTAAGAATTGACCTTAGAGGGCAATTAGTTTGCCTGGCCTCAGGGAAAAGCCTGTGTTCCTTGCTTCTGGTCCCTTAATTTCAATTCTAGCTTTCATATTTGACTTATTCATCTCCTTTAATGGATTGTTTTCCTCTTAAGGCCATCATTCACTCTAACTTTCAAAGTACAGATAGGGTGAGGCCTATTTTGAAAGAGAGAAACAACTTGTTTGTGTTGTTCAGTTAGTCATTTCTTTGGGATCAGATGGAAAAAAAAGTACATTTTTATGAACTAAAGTGATCAGAGTTTTCTCGCCTAAAGTGGATCTTTCCATGGCTGGAATAAGTTAGTATGTGGTTTCTGTGATGATTTTGCCATGGTTCCACCTATCTGCTGAAATGAAATAGTGATTCATCTTAGTTACTGGTCATGAAGACCTATTGATACAATCTGTATGGGTATAGAAATTTTTCTTTAAATAAGTTCTGTGTCTGGGATAATGCCATTTTTCTATACTAAAAACATTAGCTCGTCTTACAGCTAACATAAGCTGAAAATTAGAGGTGCCCGGGGGAGGGAAATGAGGCAGATGGATTGTTTACATGAGTGCTATAGTTTCACTTTTTATTCACCAGTCACCTTGGAAGAATTAATGCCCTGTAAGTTTGCCAATCAGATTGCTCCAGTCATCTCTAAACATTCCATTTGGTTTATTAGAATAATAAATACTGTGCAAAGAAAGTTCATCTGGATTCAGGGCATAATACTGTGGTCAACCAAAGAAATGTATGCGGCACCTTACCTCGGACTGGATTCAGTCAGGTGACACGCTGAGCTTGATAAGTAGATAAGACTTACCTGTCTGGGCACTGACTTTGAGGACTGTCCCTGCCGTGAGTTAGAGCCCTGAGGTATCTTTGTCACTTGGCGAGTTTTGGTGGCCCTCTCTCTGGCCATCTCACTGGCTGTGTCTGTCCTGCCCTGCATGGATGTCTGCTAAGTGTTGGCTGTAGAAAGGAGTAAGAGGTCTCTCTCCATCTGCCAGGTGGATTTTGGTATCTGGAGTCACCCCAGAAAAGACTTATCAAAAATTTTACTAAATGGTTCATCTGTTCTGATGACTGTAAGTCCGAATTAATCTCATTTGGGAAAACCTCAAGACTTTTCATGTCTGCCTTTCAGATGCCCCCATGATATGTCACTTCTTGTTGCAGCTGTTCCTCAGAGATCCCTCTGGTGCTCTCAGGGAAATGGCTTAAGCGCACTGCTACCTCATTATACCTTGGTATTTTCTCTCAAGCTGTTTGCCTTATCTGTAGGCTCTTTTTCTCTCAGGTCATTTCACCATCCAGCTCTGTTTCCCAGGCCTGGCTCAAACTGTGGTAACCCTCAACCAATCTCTCTCTCCCAGTAAACTCCTCCAGATCTGAGAGTAGGCAGCCAAAGGTCAACTTCTGGCTTTGGAAGCAATCAAACAGAATCCGAGAAATAGTAAAATAATCGACATAAAATCATGTTTCATCCACATAAGTTCTATTAAGGGGTCATAAATAACATATCTTTAAGAACATAGGTCATACTTTAACATGTTATTTCTAAGAAAAAGAAAATCTGAAATTAAAAATATAATTACAAATTACCTTTGCACTAGTCAAATTAATTTCAGTGTTATTATTATTTTTTTTTAAAGATGTATTTATTTGTGCATACAGAACTGGGGTACAGGCCAGAGGCTCAGGGGCAGTGAGAGGCTTCGCCAGAGACAGAGTGGGGAGCAGAACAGGCCAGTCTACGAAGTACACTGCCGAGGGGAGCAGCAGGCAGGCCAGGAGAGGTCTGCCGGGCCATGTGGTCACCTCCAGGGCAGGCAGGAATCGAACTCATGCGAAAGTGGCTTCAGCTTCTCAGTGCTGTGCTTTAACCCGCTGCACCACCAAGGAGGGCCTGCAGTATGATTTTTAAAGAGAAAAATGCTTCCACTGTTTAACAAGGAAAGATGTTAGTTGAACTGTAATATATACACTTAGTCCACTGTGCTGATATTAATTGATATCAATTTAAAATTAAACTGATTTTGAAGACTGCATTAATAAGAATTTTTGTAGAATGTGTTAAGCAATAAAACAAAATATAAAGTTATAATAATGTGCATCTGGGTAAAGATAAGAAGGAACGTGGTTATTTGAGAACAGGTGATTTGTTAAGGTATTGGCATTGGTAACATTTTTAACTGAAGATGTCTATCATATGATATGATAAAATACTAAAGCTTATTACATGAATATATTAAGGTTTTAAAGTGTTGTTTTGTAGAACTGAGTATAAGCTCTGTAAGAGTGGAATCTGTGTAGCTTGTTTTTTCATATTCTGACTTTTAAAAATGATACTCTCACAATCTATAATGCTTTTAATTAGTGGATAAATTACTTATGAGGAAAGCACTCTCACTCAACACAGAAACTGTTATTTTTGTCTACTCACTGTATACCAAATGTTTAGTATAGTTTGTTTCATTTAAATATTTATAGAACCCCAAGAGAAAGTTATTACTACTTGTCTTTTATAAATGTGCTTGAGATTCAGAAACTTGAGTTGTGTGAGCTGACATGCTTAGCAAGATTTGAAATCAGTAACAATTGGTTTATATTTTTTGTTTTTAGTTCCAGAATCATACTTCTTTAGTCAGTCAAATTGTAGTGACCCTGGAAAGTTCCCATGGGCTTTGTGTGTTAAAATTTAAAGTTCACTTTGAGTGTGTGTGCTTGTATTTTATACAAATGATGAAATATAATTTATTTTATAAAACTATGTCATTTCAAGGTCAGAGCCCATAATGCAGAGCACAGCGTCAGACTGTGTGTGGTGAGTGCATGCTACGTCACACAACAAATGCACCTTTCCCACCACGTCCCCACTTGAGGTGTTCCCACAGCTTGCCGGTTGTTTGAAGGCTGCTCACAACCATCCCCTTCGGGCACTTTATTGGAGGGCATTAAGCTCCCTCCTTTACACAGTGGTACTATCTGAATTAGACTTTTATGGTGGTGAGAAATAAAGACCCACTCAAGTTAGCTCAAATGAAAGGAAGATTTACTGCAAAGAAGGGGGAGTCTCCTGGAAATTCAAGAACAGGCGCCATGACAATGTGGCCCTTCATGGAGCCTGTCACTGCCAGGTGCAGTTTAGTAGCAGGAATTTACGGAAGCTCGTTCACTGGTGTGTCTCAGCTACACTCTGAGCGGCTTCTCCCAGACTCACCAACCACCCACAAATTCTCCCTCCCTTCTGGCCTGTAACTCAGCTACTTAACTCTAATCAGTCGACTTTGACTGGGAATGGTAACACTGGTCTGAAAAGTAGCTACCCCGGCCACTGACAGGGGAGCCTCAAGAATTTACCTGCAAAGGTTGATGAGGAAACATAGTTGGGGTGGGTAGGGAGGGAGGAAGGACACCACTTGATGCTGCAGTTACAAAAATACAATTTGGAGAAAACTTCATCTGTCTCTATTAAAAAATGCGAGAGTGAGGGAAGGGATTTGCCTTGCATGGAGGCTGTCAGAAGGGCCTATAAGGAGGTAGTCTTGAGAGAGACATTCTTGTGTCGGGCTGAGATCAAAGTGCCTCGGATAGGAATTAGAAGAAAATTATTATGTATGCAGGCACTTTGCATTTGTTTTTAAAAAATTACTGATACACAGACACATAGCTAGATTGAGTTCACTTATAGGTAAGAGTTAGGTCCCAATTAGAGATGGGGAAAATGCAGAATCTAAACTGAAGGAAATCAGATCAGTGAAATACCTAATCAGATCTATGAAATACCAATTTCTAAACTACAGCCACTGATCCACTCCTGGGCCTGCTAGCACCTTGACTGCTTTTCTCCCCCACTAGGCTTACAAGCGTTCTTGATGACTTCATTACCCATGTAAGTAATCTGTCCAACATTTGGCTTCTCAGTGTGACCTTTTGCCCCCAAGGATCTTTTCTTCCATCCTATTTTTAACAAATCATCTGATGGTCTTACTTTAGACCCGACGTTACCAGCTATACTATCCTTCTCTGAAGTCTTCACTTCAGGTGTCCTGTTCTCTGCCCACTACTTCCTATGTTACAGCTTATTTATTTACTGTGCACACTCTAGCATTCACTATTCCAGGTCCAGCTGTAACCACATCATGTCCCCAAACCAATGATGATACCACTAATTAACTATTCTCAAGTCCTCTGTTCCCTCCTTACCTAAAACTGAGTCATTGCGATAAGCACTACTGTGCATGTACAGCCTCAACAACTTTTTCCTTTCATTATTCTTATTAGTAAGACCTTTACACTAGTTAGATCTAGTTCTTTGGCCTTCTGTGTCTCAATGAAGAAAAGCACCGTTTATCAAAATTTACATTCATAACAATTGCTTGAATGTCTCAGTTCTACCGAGTGGTTCTGATATCCTTTTTCTGAATAACCATTTTCCAAATTTTCCTTTCTGTACTTTCTCTTATTCTACTCTTCCCTTGTGACCTTTTCTCTAATTTCACTGAGAAAATGGAATAATTAGGAGATGTTATTTCTTAGTCCCCTGCTCATAACTCTATCAGCTCCATCTATGCTCATAATCTCCCTCATCCTATAACCAACCCTATACCTGTGTGCCACTACTCTTACCTCCACCTGTACCGCATGTTTTTCTTTCCTCAGTTTTTCCCTCACCATTTCCCACTAACATTAAAACATGCAGGAAAACCCAGCTTTAAAATGTACCCTAGACTTCATATTCTACCTCTAGCTGTCCTTCCCCAACCCCCCATGCAACTCAGAGGTTTACCTAGATTCTCACCCACTGTCTTCCTTCCTTCCTAAGCCATTCTCTTTTCAACCTACTGTGACAAGGCTTTTGGTCCCATCTTCCCACTGAAATGACTCTCGTCCAGGTTATGAGTGACTTTTGCCTTACTTCATCCAGTGGTTATTTTTCCATGTTTGCTTTTGTGTGTTCTCAGTAGTGTTTGACACAGTTGATCCTTGATGTATTTCTTCTTTTGGTTTGACTTCTAGAATATCACACTCCCTCCCCCACTCCATTGCCCCATGGTTGCTCCTCTGTTTTCTTGACAGCCTCTTCCTCTTCAGCTAAGCTCAGAATACCCCTGGCCTCGAGCTTTGATTTCTTCACTTTTTTTAAACCTTTGCTCTATCCTGTCCCATGGCTTTAATATCAGTTACATACACCAGTGATACCAGTAGCCCTTTCTCTTGCTTGGGTTCTAGAGTCATATGTCCAAATGCTGCTTGGCACTACCATTTGGATGGCTGATAAGTATCTCAAACTTAACATATTTAAAACTGAGCTCTTGATTTCACCAAGCTCTCTTTCCCCACCATCTACATAATTTCAGTTAATGGCACATCGTATACGCAGTTGACCTGGCAAAAACCTCAGAGTCATTCATAATACCATTTTTTTGGGCATTCCTACATCAAATCATTAGCAAGTTTGTCAATGTTGTTTTTAAAAAAGCTCCAAATCTATCCTTACCTCATCTTCTTTGCCTCTACCATGCTAATCCAAGTCACTATCATTAGTTATGTAAGCAGCTATATAGTCTAACTTCCATGTTTTTGCTTTTACCCTTAAATCTATACTTTATACAGCTGCTAGGGTGGTTTTTCTAGAACATAAATCATATCCTATCACTCCTCTGCTCAAAATCCTCCAGTGGCTTCTCATTTCTCTCAGAAAATAATACAAAATCCTCAGCATGGCCTCCAGATTTTACATGACCTCCCATCTTTCTAATCAGATTTCCCTCCTGATGTAACCACACTTGCTGTCGTTCCTCCCATCAGCACACCAACACATCTACCTGCTACAATTAAAGCTCCATGAGGCAGGGATTTGATTTGGTCATTGCTATACTCTCAACACTGTAACAAAGCCTGTCATATAGAAGGTGTTCTGGAAAATACTTGTTGAATGAAATGAATTGAATTACTCACAAATCTTTTATCAAAAAAGAGGGGGGACAGGGGAAGGCTAAAGAATCATCTGCTTATGCTGCCATCAATGAATATAAGTCATTCTTTCAAAACATGCAGTTTTTTTCCTTTATATTTATGTCATATCTGCCACTCCTAGAAATTCTACGATACAGTGCCCTGCTGAAACTCATTATTTTCTTAAGGAAATCTAACTGCTTCTTTTTGTTGATTGTAAATGGCTTTTTAAAATGTTGATAGTGAGAGTTAAAGAAAGCATCAGGATTTCTGGAAGCTGGGCTTTTCCCACTCAGCCTTTATTTTGAAGAAGAAAAAAGAAAAGTGGCACAATGTGCAAAGAAAAGGGGATGCAAAATGAAAAGCCCTCAGCACACAAATAGTTTGCTTAAAATCTGGTATCACATGTGACTTAGCAAGAAGGCATTTGCTTTCTTTTAGGGATGGAAGAATTGGATGAGGTTAAGAATGCAATTCCAGTGGTAATCTGCTCATGTGAGTCTAAATGACACAGTTTCATGTGATTCTGAAGGAAGAAGGGGTAGTGTTCCCAGGACCAGAACAAGCCTGTGTGGACACACGCACAGAGTCCCACCAGTGTGCTTCTTATGTTAGCTCAGGTGTGTTCAAAGGAGCTGACAACTTGTTTTTACAAAATAAGCCCTTTTAGTCAACCTAGAAAGTTTTGGTAAGTGGCCAGTGATTACATTTATTTTGGTCTTTAAAAAAACATCTAGTTATATATTTTCCAGTGGGTATTTATACTAAAAGTGTTTTAGAAAAAAAAAAGTGATATAGCTCAAAATTGGTGTCATTAGTCTGTGCCACATAAAGAACAACTTGCATTCTAGGATCTGTAGCTTTCCTCAGTTACACCCTTTGTTTTTTTTCATTGGAGCGTTTATATCGATCACATAGATTTGGAAAACACATTTGATGTGTTGTTTTCTGTTGCACAAAAGTGGATTATGTGATATCGTGATCACAGAAGAGGTTGTGGAGAATTAACAGAGGATTGATGCTGCATCCTAAGATTTCGGGTCCAGTCCCCATATGTCTTCCTATATTTATCACCGTGCCCTGAGCTCCAATTTCTTCATATGTAAAAAGAACAATAAAAAATAGAATTTCTGTCTCACACCGCTGTTATAGGTACTAAATAACTTAGGTAGAAGTAACTAGGATGATGCTTGACACATTAGACAGCACCTGGGGAAATGTTTGCTCATCAAGATTTGTTACTATCCTGCTACTTAGCTATTCCTTCGACTTTCATTGCTCAGGTTACAGGGTGGGGTGTATATATATTTATATAAGTCATATATATAACTTACATAAATATATATATATAGAACTTATAACTTATACCCTTTTATTGGGCATACTGTAGACCTAAGTATTTGGGTCTTATAGAAATTCTCTCTCTCTACCTCTCTCTCTCTCTCTCTTTCTCTCTCTCTCTCTCTATATATATATGTGTGTATATATATATGTATATATATATGTGTGTGTGTGTGTATATATATGTGCGTGCGTGTGTGTGTGTGTGTGTGTGTGTGTGTGTGTGTGTGTGGGAAACATATATAGGTTCCCTTGGAATGTGCTAGTCCTAACAGTAATAAGTGGTGTTTGAAATACTCTGTGGTCCTCTACTGGCACTGAGGTCAGCCTTGGATATTTATCTGTTTGTCTTCTGCCTCCATTGTTTAGTTGCTGGTGTTGAGCCCACTGATTCTTCCTCGTCTCAGACTCCTCTGTAACACTTTGTGTAGTATTGGGTCTATAGTGTGCCCAGTAAAGGGGTTATAATGAATTGAATTTCAACAGACACCCATCAAAAGAAATGGGTTTATTCTTTTTGGTCAAGGAAGGAAAGACCACATGTCTAGTAGTTAAACCATAACTATGCTTGTTTCCCCAAGAATAATGTCTAATACCCTAGATTAGAAACCCCGGGGTTGTATTCAGTATGGCCCCTGGATCATATTCAGTGTGGCCAGTGCTAGGTTTTACTTAATGGCACCGGGCCTTAGCTTCATTAGAGATTTATTTTCCTGTATCTCTGCTTTCTTTTGCTCTCCTTTTCAGCAGGCAGAGAAGTGGGGATATAGGGAAATGCCAACCAATCAATCTTGTCCATCTGTAACTTGAGATTTGCAGTTGATATCTTTTTTTTTTTAAGATTTACTTATTCATGCATACAAGAACTGAGGTGTGGAAGGGGTGAAAGAAGTCACCAGAGACAGAGTGGGGAGCAAAACAGGCAGACTGACAAAGTACACTGCTGAGGGGAGTAGCAGGCAGTTCAGGAGAGGCCTGCCTCGCCATGTGGATCAAGTCCCTGTCTGGGGATCAAACTTAAGCTTCAGTGGCTGCGGCTAGCTTCATAGTGCTATGTTTTAATCCGTTGTGCCACCTGGGAAGGCCCTGCAGTTGACATCTTAAAGCTGTTTCCATCTTGGCTTCCTTCTATGGCTTAAGACAGTATGTACCAGTTAGTGCTTTGTCATGATGTGCTCCAAGCAGGAGGGCTATGACTATGTGGCCACAGCTTTGTGATTGTTTGTCTGAGAATAATTTATTCTCTCAACAGGTATTTATTGGGCCCCTGCTCTGAGCCAGGCATCTATTAGGCACTAGGCACTGAGGAGGGTGTAATGAACAAGATAGAGGTCCTGTCCTTAAGGAACTTATGTTTCCATAGAAGGATTCAGAAAATAAGCAAAATAACAAATATATAAGATGTTTAGTATAGTGATAAATGCAACAAGGAAGGTGAAATGAGAAAACAAGAGTGAAAGCTGCTAAAAATGAGACATTAGATATATTTTGGGGGAGACTTCAGCTGAGGCCTAAATGATGAGAAGAATCTAATCATGGGGAAAATTGAGGAAAACATTTAAGATGAAGGAATAGCTGGTGCAAAGGCTATGGGTAGGAGTAAGCTTGGAGTAGTCTAGAACGGAAGGAAGACCGGTACTGGGTGGGGGGGGGGGAGAAGGAGGAAGAAGAGAAGAGAGGATAGTGGGAGAAATAATAGACGCTTATTTATCTCACACTGATCAGGACATTCAACCACTAGCATAAACATTTACTGAACTCTTTAAAACATATACATGGACAGTGAGTTCTTTAAAAGACAGTAAGCACATTTACAAAAGTTATTAATCTTCCATTGTTAAGCCTCTAGTTTAACCTTTGTTTTACCCCAGACTTCAGCTAAACTGTACCTTTCTCATTCATTCTGCACAGTTTCTTGGCATTTGCTTTCGTTGGGGCTGGTACATCCTTCGGAGACCTTAGGCCAAGTGGCCACTAAGCCTTTCCTCCAGGCCGCCTGGGGTGGAGGCTGCAGTGGAAGGAAGCTTTCTGGAACTGGCCATCTTTCACCTCCTAGAGTAGAAGTTATTGCCTGCAGTTTTTACCCGCTTTCTCTTTCAGAAATCTTCTTTTGTTCCTGCCACAAGGCAAAAACAGGAAAAGAGTTCTGTGTGAAAGAATGCTCTCCTTTTTCCTTTTGTGGTGATTGTGTATCTTAAGAGAAGGCCTCAAAGGTTCCCGAGAGCTGTCTTTTCACGTAAATGGAGCCCTTAAGCCTATTTAGAAGTGTGCGAAAAGCCTGTGGGAGTTGGGGTGAAAGATACTGAGGAACAGCATCAGCATCTCATTGAATTTATTCAAGTTCAACTATGCACACTCTTGCTTGTATATAATTAAAATGACTGCAGAATTGTATTTTGCACTTGTAATTTTAATTATACGTTTTGTGTGTTACTGTATACACATATTACTATGCAGTGTTGTAACTATACAACCATATATTCTGTACTGAGAGATTTAAGGGATTTTCCAGGGTAATTTTGACTATGTAAATTTTGTCTTACATGCCAACTTTAGAGAATACAATTGCCTTGTAAAAATGCGACCCTCTGTGTAAGAATATTAGGTATTTTAAAATCTGCTTATCCAAAAGTAAAAGAGAAAGCACAAGTAGGGCTCATATTTGCCCCTTGGCCCCAAACCAGAAACAAGTATAGGATTGGGATTGGGCTTTGGAAAGGGGTGAAGCAAAGAGAGACCTAAACAGAAATCAGAGAGGAGCACTGGAGCAGGACCTGGGACTCCAAGGTCAGGTGTGTTGGGGGGTGGGGTGGGTGGGTGTTGAACAATAGTTTCTAGATGAGATTGATTTCTTAATCTGTGCAGTGCTCCCGAATCCAGCCTTGGGGAGGAATCTCTGATGAGTGGGTACAGTTCCTTGTCCCTAGAACCCTTCACCTTTGTAGTAAGGCTTCACTGTATGTTATTCCAAGTGGATGTTAATGTGTGTGTACATCTGCATGCTTGTATATTTACAACAGAGTAGGAAGAAAGAGGAAACAAGGAGACAGGAGGATTTGGGATCCAAGGTTTCACCAGTAAGTTCTGCCTCTTTCTGTTCTCTGACTGAGGTGGTATTAGATGAAGCATCTAAGCTACTGGGCATAGAGGGGAGTGAAGATCAAACCGTGTGAACCTTGTAACTCCTCTCCCAAGCCGCCAGGCTGAGCTACTCCAGAGGGCTTTACCTGCGCCTCCACACACACACACACATACACACAACACACACCTCCGCCAATCCCTACCCTTAGAGCAGTTTGTTTAACCAGTTGCAGGAAACATTCAGACTTAGTCATAAAGAAGCCCCCCAACAACTTGTCCTTGGTACCATTTAAACCTCTTACTGTGGGATTTTCTCCTACCCCCATACCCAATTCCTTTGGGAAGTTAGTAGAATTGTGAGTTGCCTCCACTTGCACTAGAATCTTCTCCACTCAGTAATCATTTGTTTCTGAGCAAGTCTCCAAGCCTCAGTTTTCTCACCTGCATCCAGGATATGGCACCTATCTCACTGTCCACGTGACCGGTGACAGTTGAAGGTAACAGGATATTTGCAAGCACTTGCAGATTGCATATAAAACAAGTTGCTCTGAAAAGAAAGCTTGAGCACAAACATTCAAATGCATAATGTTGATATAAAATTTTAGTCAAGACTTTTTACTGTAAATAAATTTAAAAAACTTAATGTCAACATTTTATAAGAAAAGCTGAATTTTTTTGTTTCACAGAAGCTAGGAAGGACCTGAGGGAGGAGAAAGAAGCGAGCATGCAAAGTCACTTGGCAGGGATGGGATGAGGGCTTACTGACAGCCTGTCCCAGTGATGTTAAGGAGACATCTTCAACCAAGATTTGACTACGATTTTTGAAAGTTAATTTTATTTTATTATAATATTCATTATGAATACTTAATCCTAATTTTACATTTCAGATTTATTTGACCTATATTAGTTACACAGTACAAGACTGATATATCTCACAATGCTTTTTTCTCCCAAACAAGTGCTTGCTTGAACATATGAAATGACATTTTACTGTATGCAAAAATAACATGTCAGGCTTTCACTTCGGAAACTTGAGTCAATCTGCAAGGTCTCTGGGAGGAGGAAAGTTGTGAGACCTACATTCTTTCATAATGGGCTGAGCCCTTCCCCCTCTCTGACATTCTCCTGTGGAAAACATCTGTTTTAAATAAGCACTAATGGCACTTTTGATCATCAGAAGCCAAATGCAAAAATCACATAAACAATGCATAGTAGGTAAAAGGGCTGTCACAGAGTGGTGTGTAAAGAGAACTTGACAGGAAATTTTTTTTTTATATGGAAATTTCATCTTTTGGGTATTTTTCTTCTAACTGCCTTGTAAGTCTCCAGAAACCAGCTCAGGTCCACAAAACACTTGAGGTGACTGTGCAGGCAGGCCTTCTAGTCCATGTCCTTCCTTGTCACTTCTGTATTCACTGAAAACAGTAGGTACAGCTCTCGGGACAAGGGTGTTTTGTTTATGGTGGAGATGAGTGCTGCTTATCCAGGATGATCCTCTCCATTAGTAGGAGTGTGTTGATTGTTATCTCCTGAAAGTCAATCACGAATAGAGTTGGCATATTCATATTCCCCCTGTCATAACTATTAGGGCCATCTTAAAGGAAATTAAATGTGTAAAAAGTCCTAGTCTTCTAGAACTCTGTAACTGAGGAGGTCTTCAAGGTCGAGCTGGAACCATCCTCGCATTACTGGAAATTTATCATCCCATGATAGACTTTACCAGACTGGAAAAGAAGAGGAAGTTTCCTGATTGGGTGCTGTTCTGCATGTATCCAAGGGTTTATGACAAGATTATGACCTAGCCAGTGGGAGATACTGTGGTGTATCAGGAACCTTACCTGCCTGCAGGAAATGCCACGGGTACAAGAGGCATCTCAGAGTACTTATCTGTTTAAGATCAGGAAAAGGAAAATGGATACAAGTTGTTTACTGGAACTTTTATGGAACCTTGAGACTGTTATCAGGTCTAGGAGGTTTCCTGGGCAGAGATTAGTTCAAAAGAAGAGGTGCATAGAAATCAGTTGTGGTGGTGGTGGTGAGGGGGTGGTTGCAGAATGTTAAATTAGAGGTCAAATGTTTTTCAGGATCCAAGAAAAGTAAATGGCAGGAAGTGAGAGAGGCTTTGCTATGATGTTTTAACCTCTTTCTTAAGAACTTCTTGTCTGTGATGCCTGGATATTATCTTGAACTGAAGGTATATGTATATGGAAGCTGTGTAGTGTGATGGAAAATGGAACCTAAAGATCTCTTTCTCTCTGAACTGTACCTATACAATATCATATGATACCACAGGGTATGGTGTGAAATAAGTGGGTGATTTAGGTCAGTTTGCTCTATTTCCCCTTTATGACAAACGTGTTTACCACTAGAAGAGTCACAAGACCATATGACTTAGCTCAGTGTGCTTGTCTTGGATTTCAGCTATGTGTTACTTATGCAGTTTACTGATTACCTATTACCCTGCTTCCTGGATTGAATAGAGTCTTATTAACTAGAGTCTGATGATAAATTTTGTCAGTGGTTAGAATAGAATTCTTAATTTTGATTTGGAGATTTTGGTAGCATGTGACTGAGGGGCACCCAGGAACCCCAAACTATTAAAGGGTGCACACTTTAAAAAGAAATCTAACCATTCATGTGCATAAAAGCAAAGGAAGAATATTCTTAGTGTGAAAGAATTTTAATGAAATGGATGTGCATAGGGAGAGAAAGAAAAAGAAGAAAGGATTTAAATAGCTGTGAATTCCTAAAACTGCCCACCCCTTGTGGGAAAGAGCCCAGTAAAACAGACTCAGCCTGAAGCAAGGCTGTTAAGGTCCAAAAATTTGCCATAGGTGTAAGTTACCATCTGGCAAAGGAACCCTAAGAAAGGGATTAGGCAAATCTCATAGAACTGAACAGAAAGAAAGAGAGATAATGTGGATACATCACATAATCCACAATGAGGTCAAATTAGTGGCCCCAGTTATTTCTGCTAAGCACCAAGAGCAGGCTCCCCAACATGTTTTTTCCAAGTCTCTAAGTACCTCTCCATGTCTTCCCTTTCGTGTGTTTCCTCCAAATCTCTCCTTCCAACGTACTGTGCTTCAAGTCAAATCCAGAAAAGCTAGAGAGATGGCTTGCCGGCCTTCTGTGTTCTCTAGGCATACCCACCTGCTCACCTCCACCCCTAGGTCGCAATAGCTCCCCTATTTAGGAAGTCCAGTTCATGGTATGCTGGGACTTGTAACTCAAGGTGGCTGCATGTAAGTGGGGGTAGGGGGATGGTACTCGTTCAGTGTTCCTGCCCCTATTCATAAAGGTGCCTCTGTAACCGTAGGATTATAATGACCATGTTACTTTGTCTCTGGGAAAGTGATTGGGCCTTAATGAAGTCTGGTCACTTAAGACAGATCACTCATTTATGACCCAAAATATCCCAAATAATTTTGTTAGTTCCCATAGCAAGTATTTAGCAAGCATTTCCTTAGGGCCTGTTACGTATCAGGTGCTGTGCCAGAGGCACAAATGTGAGTGAGACACCGTCCTTTTTAAAAAACGTGCTTTCAGGGGCCCTCCCTGGTGGCGCAGCAGGTTAAAGCACTGCACTAAGAATCTAAAGCCGCTTCCGCATGAGTTCGATCCCTGCCTGCCCCGGAGGTGACCACATGGCGTGGCAGACCTCTCCTGACCCGTCCGCTGCTTCCCTCAGCAGTGTACTTCGTCGGTCTGCCTGTTCTGCTCCCCACTCTGTCTCTGGTGAAGCCTCTCTCCGCCCCTGAGCCTTTGGCCTTACCCCAGTTCTGTATGCACAAATAAATAAATCTTTAAAAAAAAAATGCTTTCAGATCGGTGGGACAAACTGGTGTGAAAATAATTAACCATACAATATAAGGTAGTAAATGCTCTTCTTCTGGTATGAATCAAGTAGTATGGAGGGGAAAAAAAAAGTTCAAGATCAAGGAAGAGCTCATAGAGGAGAGGGTTGAGTGAATGGCTTTTGTTGTGTGTGTGTGTGTGGGGGGGATGTCGAATGTGATTATACTTAGCAAATATGAAGTATAAATATAAGTGTTGGAAATGCATAGGTAATAATAAGATGTAGTGCCAGAGCCCTCCCTGGTGGAGCAATGAGTTAGAATGCAGCACTGCAAGCTGGTTGCAGTGTGAGTTCAGCCCTGGAGGTGTTCTACACGGTGCAGCAGACCTCTCCTGACCCGCCCACTGCTCCCCTCAGCAGTGTACTTGGTCGATCTGCCTGTTCTGCTCCCCACTCTGTCTCTGTGAACCCTCTCACTGTCCCTGCACCTCTGACTTGTACCCCAGTTCTTTATTGATAAATAAATAAACCTTTTAAATAAGATGTAGTGCCTCCATACTGGATGAAGTGTATGAACTAGGCTGCAGATGGATGACCCCATCAGTTTTGTTATTTTTCACTCTGCTTGTGAGGAAGTCTGTCTAGCAAAGTGATCTGTGCTTGCACTGCTAGAAATAGGCTTTAGGTATTTCCTTCTCCTGGAGGGGAATGGTTTTTTGATCTAAGTGAAGTTATCAGAGGCAATGTGGTATAAATGAGTAGAGGACAGGCTATGAGGCCAAATTCTGATTCCACCACTTAAGAACTGAGTGTCTTTTGACAAATTACATCTCTTCCCGGTGACTTTGCTATCTTTGTGAAATAGGATTAATAATAGCTCTAGCCCCACGAGGTTGTTGCCTCAAGTATACTAATAAATGTGCAAGAAAGCTCTGTATAAAGCTATGTGAAGGTATGTAAATGTTACTTTATCAAAGACATCAGGAAACCAGTTGTTTATATAGTTTTCTCTCTATTTATGCAGAGCTACAGAGATGTAGGATCTATAGTCTAGGAAAACAGAATCAGAATTCTGAACCAGCTGTAAAGTAGAAGAGCAAGTCTTGAGTTCTCCCTAGGTGTTTTCACCCCAAAAGGCAGACACATCAGTTTGTGAGTGCTCACCCCCAGTGACCTCACATGCTCTTCAGCTGGGGGAAAAGATGGTGAGAAAAGGGGAAGGATTTTTTACTCTCAAGAAAGACAATTACTTTTTTTGCTCTTTGGAAATTTTTGCTCTTTTGGTTTTGAGCTCTGTGTGTGAACAGTGCAGCTGGCCGAGATCCCCAGAGTGGCCTAATAATAGGAACTCTGAGACAGCTCTAGATGTTAAACACACACCTCCACTGAGGCAACCAAGGTGAAGCAAATGTAGATGGTATTACAGATTTTAAAATTTCCCTATGCAAACCTGGAAACATAATTTAATGTTATTGAATTAAACTCAAAGAAGTGACTACAAATGTGCTTACCACCTGAAGAATCAAATGAAGTAATAGAAAAGGGGAGAGGATAGAGAATAATGGAAATCAAGATTTCTCTTATTTATGGGAAGCTAAATTGGGGCATTGCATTGACACGATTTTTAGATTTTAATTTGCCTGTGATAAAGTGTGTAGCTTGATACATATTGGCCAATGTACTCACCTACTAGCCAATTTCCATGGCCCCCCAAAGTTCCCTCATGTGCCTTGCCATCAACCTTCCCTGGTCTCAAACAAGTGCTGATTTGCTTTCTGATGCTACAGTTTTGCTGAAATTTAGTTTTATTTTATATATTCCAGGGAAGAGAAAAAGCAGTAGTTGGACATCATCAAAACTTGGGATTAGAATACTTACCTCCTTTAGAAAGAGCAGTTCCTCTGAGTTTGATTTCATTACTTCTTCAGGATAGTCTTCTACACACCTCAAAAGTTACTATAAAAAAAAAAAAACCTCAAAATGGTAGTACACGAGGATGAGATGTTTAGTATTTGGTGAATTATTTGACAAATAGTAATGCTTTTGATAAAGGGTGACACTTCTAGATATAAGCCATTCCACAGAGGCCAGAGCTCTTCTCAGAGGGCCCATCCAGACCACTGAAGGGGAATCCTCATGTTTGAGAGGAAATTGTCAATTGTCTTTGAAAGACTTGGCTTGTGGTCCCAGGATTCAGCCTCAGGTCTCCCTGATTGACAATAGAGAATTATAATAATCTGCTAGGCTGACATGTCTGTGTTAACCTCTGATGAGTCATATATATACCACTTTGGAGTGAATATAATATAAAAATGTTCACTTTTGCTGCTATCTTCACAATGTTTTATTATAATAAATTGAACAATTTGGGCCCTCCCTGGTGGCTCAGTGGGTTAAAGCACAGCGCTGTGAAGCTTGCTGCAGCTACTTCAGTGTGAGTTCAAACTCCGACAAGGGATGTGACCCACATGTTGTGGTAAAACACTCCTGACCCACCCACTGCTCCCCTCAGCAGTATACTTCTTCGATCTGCCAGTTCTGTTCCTCACTCTGTCTCTGGTGAAGCCTCTCACCGCCCCTGAGCCTCTGACCTGTACCCCAGTTCTGTATGTAGAAATAAATAAATGTTTAAAAAAATAAACTATTTCACATACACACTCCCACTGTTCTGATTCTACCTTGTGTCAGTTTTACAGTTCCCATTTTGCACTTATAAAGCTGCACCTTTCAGAAGTCAAGTAGCATGCAAAAAGTATCCATGTAGTATCCTCTGGTATTACAAGTTGTTGTTTTGAACAAGTGGTCCAAGTACCATTTTTATGAGAAATTGTTTGAGGAGAGTAGAGTAACTTAGATTTTCCCTTGGGCAACAAGAAGAGAATTAAATTCTCCCTTAGCTAGGAACAGACCAGTTTGTCTTCCATCTCTGGGAAGTGCCAACTAGATACTGACATAGTCAGGTCTTGCTGATTTTCCCATAGGTGAGCCATTTGAATGCACACACCATGTTGTCATTTGCCTTTGTGTTGGCATCTACATATGTATAGATGTCACATTTTCACAAAAGAAAAGTGATCAGCAGCTGGTCATTCTCACTTCCTCCAGTGTACATTTTGCAGCTTCCCCATAGGGAAGCGAAACTGATAGTGGGTTGGAAGAGATTAAAATTGCTGAAGTGGATTCAGCCAAGTGAGTGTTTATGGATGACCTTTATTTTCTTGGGAGTGACAGATTCCTAACAGAATGTCTGAACCCATCTCATTACAAGCAGAACCATAAGCCAGAGACTTTGTGAATTCATTCACCTGATATAGTAAGGAACCAGAATCCAAAGACCAAGATTTGAACCTCAGAGTATTTACCTATATGTGAAAATAACTGTACTCCACTGTGGATATTTCCCCCTGCTGTCCTATCTTCTCTGAGACTTTCAGATCCTCAGAGGACACTGCATCTGTAATTTGCACAATATTCACTTTTCATTTTTTTCTGTTCTTACACTATTTGGTAAAGATGTAGTAAGTATATGCTGACTGATTGAGGGGATCACATCCTGCCTCGGATGAATTAAAATTCTTCTTGAAAGTGTTTCCAGCTACAAGTGTTCTCCTTCAAAGATGTTGCTGTTAAGAGTCAAATACAGTGGGGTGAATCTTTCCCTCCCAGATGTCACCGACTGGCTACCCTAAGAGGATGGGCTGTGAGAACACTCCACTGGCTCCAGTCTAGACACTTAGCAGGTCTTTCTCCTAACATGATATCACATTTTGTGACCTTGTGTTCTGGTCTCTCTATCTTTCAACTCTTGGCAGCCTGAAGAAGAACTTCAGTAGTTATTTTCTCTTTCTCCCTCACCTAATCAATCTCTCTGTCTGTCTGTCTGTCTGTCTGTCTGTCTGTCTGTCTGTCTGTCTGTCTGTCTGTCTGTCTGTGTCTGTCTGTCTCTGTCTGTCT
>NW_004567114.1:25705753-25719270 GCF_000260355.1 Condylura cristata | reverse complement strand
GAGAGAGAGAGAGAGAGAGAGAGAGAGAGAGAGAGAGAGAGCTGCAGTGGAATCCAGAGTCAGCCCCTTACCAAATGTGATTGCCTGGGAAAGGCCACTTACTTTGGGAGCTCATTCTCATATGTAACATATTTAGCTCTGTTGTTTCTGAGCTCCAGCACTCCGTCAGATGGCCTTCCATGATCAGCTTCTGTAAAATAATGAGGAACAGAGAGAGAGATCAAGTTGGGGAGAAAGAGAGAGAAAATGACTACTGAATTTCTTCAGGTTGTTCTTTGCCCAAGCTCAGCCTCCCAACCATACCATTTCCATCCGTAACAGTGGCTGAGCTGAGCACATGTTTTCTTATCACCTTGCAGTATATACATTTCGCACAAGTCAGGAACAAAACTAGGGCTCTTGACTTTCTAGCTTTTCCGCTTCTTTGGTATGTCCACATGAGATAAGTTGTTAAAGGACTGGAAGATTTGCTTTAAAGATTTCTGGGGAGAAAGTATAGAACTGAGGAGACATCCACAATCTGCTGCCCTAGCTCCTTCATGTCTATCATACTTCCCATTTTCCATGAAGCCTATGTTGCCTACTCTTTAAAATTTCAAGCTGTTCCCATAACTTATACTCAACCCCCTTTTCCAGTTTGTTCTCCATGGAAATGATCACTTTCTGACACATAACTATTGCCATTTATTATGATCATTGTCTGTCTACCATTGCTAGACTACAGACTCCTCGAAACAAGCATGTTTTATCTGTTATGTTCACTGAATGTCCTAAGTGCCTGGAACAATGTCTGCTCACAGTAAGCCCTTGAGAAATATTCTTTGCAATACAGAACTGGCACCCCAGTGAAAGAACAGATAGTGCTGTGCTGTGCAATGGTGAAGAGCTTTGGAGTCAAATGATCTTGAATTTGAATCCCAGCTTTTTTTACTAGCTGTGTGTCTTCAGAAAGTGATTTGATCTCTCTGAGTCTTAGTTTTCTCACTTTTAAAATAAGAAATAGAACACTAACTGTGAAAGGTGTGTTGTTGACATCAAAAGAAATAAAGAGACAAAATAACACAGTGGGCAAGATGCCAGGCTTTGCATTCCAGGACGGCTAGATTCTAGACTATAGTTTCAAATTCTGGTACTCCTTTACCCAGAGCAATTTTTATAAACTCTCTAAGCTCACTTTCTTCCCTTGTAAAGTGGATTTAATATGATGGCCTCCCTCTTGGGGCAGTGATCAGGACTAAAGGAGGTAAGTCATGAAAAGAGCTAGCAGACCAACTAGTTTATAGCTCCATTAACTCGATCAATTCTGAGGCCAGTGATGATAATATTTGTAAAATTATCTGCATTGCTGACAGATAGTCACTGCTCAGCACATGGTAGGTTTAAGGAACATAAAGAAGAATTTTGTTAGAACTCTGGAAACCTGCTAAATTGATGTCACCATTTCTTTTTCATTCTTTCTCTCTGAGGGGAGAGAAAGCAGCTGTCTGTTATCTTTCTAAGATCTATGTTTCTACTTGAAAATAGAACAGGGAACAATGTGATGTGCTGCATCCTCCCTTCTTTGTCCTTTAATCAGGTAGTTACGTTAATATTTCGGAATTTATTTTTGTAGTTTTGGAGCCAATTGTCACAGGGTCTCTGGTTGACTCTGCGCCACCAGGTGATCATGGGGGATTTCTATAGCTTGGCTGTTGGGTCTACTCAGAGCTCATGGAGCTGTCTCCAGTGGTTATGGTTTTGAAAGGCTATGATGGCTCAAGAGTTCATTTGGTTTCCATTTCCTTCTGTGAGAGAGGCTTCTTTCAGGCTCTGTTCTTCCTCGCTGTATGAGTGGGTCTCAGCAGGACTCTGCCTTTTTCATATCCTCTAACTGTGGGATCAGGTGTGACTCTGTACCCCATCTTGCTGTGTGATCCTGGCCAAAATTTGCAACTTCGCTTTACCTTTATTTCCACCTTTTAAAATAAATAAATAGAAATAACGGCAGAGTGATTCTCCACCACAGGGATTTTTGAGGACTGAGTGAACTATTTTATATGTAAAAGTTACTTTAAAAGTTCTCAGTAATATTTATTACTGTGTTTTCTTTATATAAAAAATTGCATGTTTTGCTATTGTAATATTTTAAGTTCATAAACACTTGCTATGTTTTGAAAGTTTTGAAACTTAAGCTTCTGCCCATAGTGATCTGTGGTGTCCTTCTGGAAAATATCTTAGCTTGAAAAGAGCTACAGGTATCTACTGTAGCTTCCTAGAAATGGTGAAATGCAATTTCCTCTCGATTATTTGGTATAACATGGGGAGAAAACAGGGATTAACTGGTTGCTGTGAACATAGTTAGGGGGATTTAGAAAGGACCCCGTAGTCCTCCCTGAAGAGCAGGCTGCTCCCAACGTCAGGGAGTCTCACTGACTTGTACCTCGTTAACTGTTCTTTGCCAAAGTTTTGACCCAGAGTTTATCACACCCAAGTGGACCTGACCATGTTCTTGGTTCCAAATCTTTATAGGCCAGACCATGAAAAAGGAAGCTTCCTGTACATTGGATAGGCACAAATGTCTAACAGGCACATTTTCTGCTTCAGGCAAGTCAAATGGGAAATCTAATTATTGAGAGCTTACTAGGTAAGTATGGAATTGCCAGTAGGGGAGCTCAGTGCCTCAGGTGCTCCCAGCATCAAGCCCTGTTAGGCTGCCCCACCCCCACAGACCAGATCTACCTGTTTGAGGTAGGACCACTAGGTGTACATGTCCACAGGGCTTCCTGGTGGCCCTAGTCAGCTTGGATCAGCACTGCCATCTTTTGCTTCTCTGACTACCCTTTTTATTAATGTTTCAACTGTCAGACTTCTTCCTCACATCCTTCTAATGTATTTTTAAAAGTTAAATCTTGTAAGTCATCAAAGCAAAATATGTACATTGTTTTACAAATGTACTAAACAATACTTAAAACAGAAAGCCACCAATTCTCTGTCGCAAATGTCCTTCTCCCCTTTAATTGTTACTTTCTGGGAGAAGCTAATTTCAACTCATTGAGTTACTGATCCTGCTAATTACCTCCATATTTCAAAATGATATACTTAAATTGTTATTTCTTGTATTACTATCGAAGATGACTCCCATGGGTGTCCACTGAGCACTTATACCGCCTTTCTTTCAGTTTCACTCTTCCCCTTCTTTGCAGTTTGCTCATGTTAATATTTACTTAAAACTGTATGTGACGTTTACAGTGTTATGCCAATGTAAATATTCACAATGAGCTACTAAATGTACTATGATTATGACTGCTTCTTCCCTCTTTTCCTCTTTCCTCTTCCTTCTCCCTTCCATTCTCCTTTCCTTGTTTGTATTTTTTATTTTCTCTCTGGAACACACGCTTTCCTATCTTTAAATTGATAGGGGCATTAGAAGCCATTTGAATAAGGGTCTGAATAGATCCACAGATTGCATGTGGCTTTTAAATTCCCCAACTTTCTTTTAACCTACAACAGTCAATACCCACCTCCCTTTCTGATAATTTGTTGGAGACATTGGATGTAAAATTCCATATGTTCTGGATTTGGCTGAGGGCTTCCTCCTAGTCTCACTTAACTTGTTCTTCTATAGCTTGTAAATTAGTAGTTGTGAGATTAGGGTTTAGATTTTATTTTTTTTTAAGGAAAAAATATTATATAGGTGGAACTGTATACTCCTGTTTTATCTTGTCATAAGGCAATAATGTCTGGTTTACCATCCTTAATGGTAATTAAGGTGATCAGTGGACTCAAATAATGATAACTCTTGCCACTTAATGTTTACCCTTTGATGGTCATTATCCAGATCTTTACTTGTTGGGGTGCATATTTTGTCCTTTCATTGTGTAATATTGTTCTGAGCCTCTAAGTGCTGCATACTTTATATAACTCTAGAGGGCCATGGTATTTTCCTTATTTCCAAGTATGGGCTGGGAGACTTCTCTATGACTGTAGCATACTACCAAGTGACTGACTGAATTTACATGAAAGTAATGTGCTTCTACATTAATTAAAATTTTTATTTAAACCTCTACGTGAGCTTTGTTATTGGCTTTAAAACATAAACAGAAAAATGGAAAGCTTTCTTGTTAGTCATGTTGAAAAGTGACTGGTAGGAAAAAAACAGATCTTTTTTGAAGTTGTAGAACAAATCCGGGGACTGACTCTACATTGGCTTGTGATGCCTCCATTCTCCACAATAGGAAAACTAAAGTCTGGTAGAGTCTTTTCTGCCTGTGGGGGAATTAAAGGGAAGCTACCACGATGAACATTGATGACACATAGTTATTTGAGGACTTTGGGGTAGTTGTCACTCAGACTCCCCTAATTTGCTAGTAAGACTTTCAAAAAAGATTTTCCTAAACCCTATTGCATATGAATTAGGGCTTTTCCTTTCCTCTGTAATGGGGCCTGCACCCTTTGGTGTGTTTTAGCAGAATTTAGGTTTTAAATATTGTCTGAGACTCAACTCTACAGTTTCGCACACACTCTTGACTCTCAACTTACATATTTTCATTGTTAGAAACTGCCCTGTAAGAACCAACTTTAGTGACAGGATAAAATTATGGAGACACTTTGCATCTCCCTCTTGAAAGGTTGGGGTACACAGACATGGGAAGCTTTAGGAAGTTAGAAAGTTCTTTCCAGTCTCTCTCCACAGGGGAGCCTATTTCCATACTTTTCAATGAACTCCTTTCAAAGTCATAAATTTCTGGTATGAATGTCTGCTCTGTTGTTGTGGAAAGATAAAGGTTACTTCCGATTAACTTCCAATTATTCCTAAGACTATTGTCCACCAAAATACTCTGTAGATTCACATTCTTATAATGCTAGGGCCTTTCTGTCATTTGGAATGAACTTCCACATAACTCTCAATGGCCAAATGCACCCCTCTCTCAAGGTCCAGACCAAAGGATACTTTCCCTTAGTCTTCCCATGAGAAAACTTCTCTTCCCGTCTTCTAGATTCTCACAGTTCTTTCCTTTAATCTACCTTATAATAAGGATTATTAGCTTCCTGCAATTCTTTTGGGTGGTCAGAAAAGTCATGGTGCATTTTTGTATAGAAAACATAGAAAAACTGTGTCATGACTTTCACGACAGTCCAAGAGTTTGTTTACATACATACTTGTCAGTCTCCTCTTTAACATCAGTCTTACCTTTGTTTCAACCATAATTATCATATAATATTTAACTGACATTAAAAAAAGATTATTTATTTATGCATACAGAACTGGGGTACAGGCCAGAGGTGCAGGGGCCGTGAGAGGATTCACTAGAGACAGAGTGGGGAGCAGAACAGGCAGATCAACAAAGTACACTGCTGAGGTGAGCAGCAGGCAGGCCAGGAGAGGTCTGCCATGCCATGTGGATCACCTCCGGGGCAGGCGGGGATCAAACTCATGCTGAAGTGGCTTTAGCTTCTTAGTTCTGTGCTTTAACCTGCTGCGCCACCAGGGAGGGCCGTTAACTGACACTTTTAATTTAAAGAATACAATTAAGTCACATGAGTAATACTTTGATTACCTATAGGAAAATCCATAGATAGAATTTCTATGTTGAAAGGGAAGAAAAGAATGTACAGAAGAGTTAACATGGAATTTGGAATCAAAAGACTACATTTAAGATCACCCTCAAGACCATTTAGAGTCACTGTTTAAGTGCAACTGATATGGCACTAGGGGTGTTCCTTGGTAATGTGCAAGAAAAGTCACCTACGAAATATTTAATGCTTAGCTCATCAGAAAGAAGGACAGGGAGAAAGGACTGTGTAACTTTTATATATATATATATAACAGTTTATTTTTACATCATTTTGTACATTTCTTTTTTTTTTCCATCTCAATTGTAATCCCCGCAGGTTTCCCATCACCAAGTCACCCGTGTGAGGACTGTGTAACTTTTAAGTGGTGGTGGATGGAGTTTTGGGTTCTCACATTCCTTCAAGGTGATGCTGGCTATGGAATGGAGATCCAGGAGGGGTTCTACATTAGCTGTGCTGGGAAGGATCAGTATCAATATGTAAGACCCATGGATTATTGGAGCAGAGAAAGGATGGTGGAGGTTAAGGAGAAAAGCCCTAAATATACCCTTACTCTTTAACTTCCTTCCAGGCTTACCCTGAACCTGCCTGCAGATACAGTTTTCTCTGGCTTTTTGCTTCTTTTTTGCTCTCTTGGGAACTTCGCGGCTAAATTACTAAGTGGGAACATTTTAATAAACCATAGCCAGTCCTTAAAATGAGTGTCACATAGTAACATAGGACCACCTTTGGAGAGAGCATAAAGATTTTAGAGGTGATAGTCATCTCTCTAAGAGAAAGGAAGTGAACCTGAGATCCTGTTAGACTGAACATTTCAATGAAACAAGGACAACCTGACCCTGCTTTCTCCTGGGGTTATTTATTTAGTTTTTCTCTGGGAAGTGCACTCTCTTTTAGGATAAAGAACAGATGATCTAGAGTCAGTAGTCCTGGGTTTGGGTTCAGTATATGTTGTACACCTGTGAGTAGTCACTTTCCCCTCTGCTGTGGGAAGAAATGTAACATCTACCCTAATGCTAAATCATAAGGAGTTTCAGGAGAGGTTTTAAATTCATCTATCTGTGTGTAATTTACATCTACTGCTATCTCTCCATCCGTCTGTGTATCCCTCCACCCACCCCTCCTTCGTTTTTATAAAGCAGCATGAAGAATTTGTCCCACTACCAAGTTGCTTCAAAGGCTGCATCTGGCCTTGGCCAAGTCAGTCCTGTTTTGGTCTCATGGCTCTTCTGCGTCAAATTATGAGAACTTCCTGTACCTCTTGGCACCTTTCTTTTCTCTCTTGTGAAATGGACAAGAAAACCAGTTGTCTAGAGGAGAAACCTACCTGGAACAGAAAATGTGCCAGGTAGACATAGGACTGGTCATTTGCCATTTATGCTTTTTTTCAGCACTCTTTCATTTCTTTCAGTGGGTTTAAGATGCCACGGTATTTTTCCAGACCATGTTTGGATATGTTGTATTTGGTGGCAGATAATAATTTTGAACTCACATAGATGTTACTACTTGTTGCAAAGTTGGCAAGACATTGATTTATATATATATATACACATACATATATATATGATTTATATATATATGATTTATGTATATATGATTTACATATATATATGATTAATATATATATAATTCCTCCACCCTCAGTGGAGGAATAATAACACCTACCTCTTAGAGTTGGGGTGAGGATTAAAGATATATATGCAAATAAGGCATTGAACATAGTCTTTGGCACCCAGAGGGTACTCAGCAAATGTTAGTTTTCTGCCCTGCCCCATTTTCCGAAAAATGTAAATTTTTCATAGGAAGAAAGGGTAGTTTTTACCCTTATCAAAATAGCATTTATTAAAAATAAGTCATGGTACTTGGTGCTTTTATTTTCAATAATGGGCTGCTAAGGGAAGGTCAAATTGGAGCAGAAAGCTGAGATTATGTTTGTTTGTTTTCTAATAAACAATAGTTGTTTCTTCTTTCCTTCCTCTGCTTGAATCTGCTGAGTCACTGTTCCAGCCCCTCTGGCCTTATGATCTCTAGCTGTGTCTCTGGAATATAGCAAATCCCACAAGAAACCAACATTAGTAAATGGCAAACCCTTTTGAGGGATTCATGTTTGCATTCCTGTGCTTGCTCTCCTGGCGAGATAGGAAACATTTAATAAGACTTTTCCTAAATGATGCTGCATGTGAAATGCAGATTTCCCCCTCTGTTCTCCTAACAAATGACCATTTCATGAGGTTTCTCTTCCTTTTTTTCTCCGTCTTTCCTGCTTCTCAGTACATTCCACAAAGAGCTTATTCCTCTGCTGGTTACTGATTGATGGCTCTACTCTGTGTGCCCTTTAATTTTGCAATAAACCAACAAGGAGTTTGAGACCACAAACTTAAAGAGAATTGACTCATTTATTCGACTGGATTCACTGGAGCGACAGGCAGATTTAGTCATTTCACTGTGGTCCTGGGGAGGGCAGGAGGAGTCCATGAGAGGAAGCACTGTGTCGTACATAACCCAAGAGAAGAGCTTGCTTGTCCGCCCGTTCCAAACCCGCCGGGCATCGGCTCTTAGCCGCAGTCCCTTCCAGGCCTTGATGGGAACAGGAAGTCTTCCACAAGACTGGCCCACAGCTTCAGGATTCTGAAGTTAGTGGGATTTTAGATATGTGAGAATGGATAGCCACAACCCACAGGTCCTGTGTCACTTTTTCCCAAGGGTTCATGATGCACCTGAAAGAATTGCAGGAAAGGCCAAACCTATGTAGGTCCCCCAGTCCTTTCAGGTCTATCCTCTCGCTGAGTGACTTCAGAGAGATCCCAAACAGACCTTCACCCCAGCAGCCTTCAGCTCAGCTGTGTCTTCACCCTCACGCCATGGTGCTGAGGGCTCCATTGTCAAACATCACTTAAACATTAAACAACTTTTTTTTTTTTTAATTTAGCACCACCGCTACATGGAGTAGCCAACCTAAATATAAATAGCATTTCAACTGAGAAAATAAGAACGAATTTCTTGATTGGCTCAAGTAGATCCTAAATAGATTAAAGATAACCCTTATCAGGTGTGTGTGTGTGTGTGTGTGTGTGTTTTTTTTATAAATATACTATGTCCATTTCACTTAAGGCTTGCTTCATGCCCAGTGCTGCCACCCATGAGTTGAAGTACAGTTGGAAGGACAATTACTCAAGTGGAACTTTTCCCATCTGTGAACTCCCAACGTTGTTTGTGGAGCTCCCACATTTAACCAGCTAACTGCCCATCCTTAACTTTCTTTCTGAAACTTTTGTCATCACATTTTAGCAGAAGTGAAAATATTAACAGGGTGGTTAGTGGTCAGAACAGAAATAGCATCCAGGAGTCTATGTCCTTTCTCTTGCCATACCTACTGGAGCGTGGTTCCTCCCTGGCCTGGAGACTCAGTGTTTCCAATTCCACCAAACAGCATTCAAACAGTTGACTGGTTTCAACTTGCTGCTGAAAAATTGTTTTATTTTAAAAAATTCTGTACAGTTTTCCATTACATGTGGCTTTGCATTAAGCAACATGGGACTTGATCAGTTAGATATCAGCAAATGCCTTGCTCTGAAACTTGATGAGCAGATATCCATAGGCTATGAGTTCTCATGTTGAGAACCCCTGTATGAGGCTGGAGGATAGCCTGTAGAGCCTATAGACCTGGTTTGAATGGCTCTTGCCCATGATCTCGGAAAAGTGTTCATCTTCTCTGAACCTCAGTTTCCTCAGCTTCCAAACTAGGATCATAATGTTCACCTCACTAAGGTATGCAGATGAGATCTCAGCTGATGTGTGTAAAGCATGTGGTACTGATACATATGTGTGTTTCCTACCTCCACCTTCTCCTCCTTTAGGATGGTGACAGGGATGCAGAAATCCATAAGGTCTCATAAAATTTACCCTGTAGTTAGAGAAGAATAACATACATGACATAATTAGAGAAAAAATTTCATACTAAGTTACTTGGTACTGATTCTAAAGTAGGAATTAGGAACTGACAGATCAACTGGGGCTGGAATAGTTGGGAAAGATTTCATAAAAGAGGTGGGATTTGAACTGGCCACAGAAAGATGGACACTTAGAAAAGCGTAAAGGAGAACACTGTGGATGGGGTACTGGGGTGGGGTGATAGCCAGGTTGCATAAGCCATGAGAAATGTAGAGATAGAATGAGAATGAGTGAAGCCTCCATTTTTCCCTGGAAAAACTGAAGCGGACAGAATAATAAGAAAAATGGGAATATTTTTAGACACCTATTAGACACTGTCTTAAAGACACTTTGACACTCCATTGGACACTTTGTTTTCTCAACTATGTAGTTGCATAGAGTGTGAGGCACAGAGAGATTTAGTGTCTGACCTAAAATTATACACCTGGTGATGGAACCAAGAAGGAAACCAGGAGCCCACCCTCCTGACCCAAGAGCCTTCAGTGATCGCCCAGCTTCCCTCATGAAGTAGCAAGGACCAGCTAAGACCATTCTGTGTACTTATTCTGAGAAATGCAAAGCACCGTCTACATGTAAAATGGCTCATTATTCTTGTTAATTTGAGAATGAAAAAAAAAAAATGGCCAACAGAACACAAAGGAAGACGGATCAGAGTGCAGCCCCATAGCACCTGTATTCAGCCGCACACGCCCCTCACCATCCCTGCTAACCTCTTGCAAGCTGGCACTACCTCAGACTTCCTCTTGGAGCAGTGTTCCATTTGGCCACTCCCAAGTCACCAGAGTGGGTACCGCAGACTACAAATCTATTCGTCATCTGGCATTAGACTTGTGCCTCAAGTGTGATCTGTCCTTGGCCAGGACATTTATTTTATGAGCTTGGAGCATGTGATTGGGAGTTGGCTTGTGAGTGACCCTGATGGAAGACCTCCACTCCAAGGGCATTGCCATGGAAGGAAGCCAGCTTCGACGCACCATGTAAATATTTAGCCACTGTAATGTATTTGTTCTGGGCCTATTCTTCTCGTCTCTCTCCTATGTTATGTTGACTGTGTTTAATTGTAGGTTATTATTGTTTATCCATATTGATGTCATTTATTTAAGTGTGGACACAGCATGGTTGCAGTTCCCCCTACCTCTTTTTTAAAAAATCATCTTATCTGTCCTTCCTTAAGGATGCCAGATAGTTTTGTTTAACAGCATATCTGATAAGGCTGTTGCCTTAGAAATTTTTCCTAGGCAGAACTTTTCACCTCCTGTTGCACAGACAGTGAGTGACCTTTGCTCCCATTTTTTTGGCCACAGACTCTTTTTCCGGAGGTAGTATTGGTTGCCTACAACCAGTTACAGATTTGGCGAACCCCTGATGGTTAGGATGCCACTGGCCAGGGTAGCACAGACATAAGGAGTGAGAGCAGGGTTGGCTCACCCTCCTTGGGGGCTTCTTGGGGCTCCTCTGGGCTTCTGCTCCTCCCCTCACTGCTACTTGAGTTCAGCTGAGGCTGAAGAATAGCCAAGTTGGTGTTTATCAGGCTGAACTCCCCCCAAGAGCAGAGTTTTCAGACCCCCCAGGGAGCAAGTGACTCAACAGAACTGTTTCCTTGGTCTCAAATGAGTCTGGGGGGTGGGCAGGATCGTTAATGGCAGTCTGTGATGGAACGATCACAAAGCCATGTCTTTCTAATCTTCCTTGCAAATCAAAGGGAGGGGAATCCCCACAGCCCAGCCTACCACGTGAATAGAAAGCACCCTCAAGAAACAAAAACACCTGAAAAGGTCAGTAGAAACTCAGGGGGCTGTTGGAAATTCACCTTCCCCACCTTTCTGTGGGGCTCTTCAGGCATAAAGGGGTGGGTGAAGACAACCAAACAAACACACAGGGACTTGACCACAGAAGTGTGCAGCACAGTGCAGGCTAGTAGGAAGGTTCTGTGAACCTTAGCATCGCCTGCCAGTTGGCCTTATTCTTCAAGACCAGGGTGGAGAGAGACTTTTTTTGGCCCCCTGCTGATTGCAATATTGTACACAGTTAGCAGTTGTCCCTTGTGAAGCCACTGAGGAACACCGTCGCCGCTCCCCCCGGTGTGTGTGAGTTCCTGCAGTGGGCCCAGATCACTGACAGGATGCTGCCGAGGCTGGGCTGAAGGTGGAAACAGCACACCATACTGTTTGTGGCCTCCCTCTAACTGTCGCCTCAGTGAGACCCAGAACTAATATGTGTTAACCTCAAGCCAGTGGAACAGCATACCAGCAGTGGAACCAGAGCCCTTCACGCCTACATCTGGGGCTCAGTAGCTCCTGGCCAGGGGTTTCCACTGCGCCCCTTGCATGTGCACACTGGGAGAAGCAGGCCGACGAGAACGCCAGCCTGTGAGGCGGCAGTTTCTCTGTGCGTTCATTTTGCCCACATGGCAGACATCTCCATGTCGTACCTTCGTGCACTCGGCTAAACTCAGCAGTCGAGAAGTGGCTCAGATGAGGGGCATGCAGGGTTCTTATTAACCCTGTTGTAACTGAGTGGTGTGTTTGTAGAAAACGGAGGAGACTGTTTTCCCCTTGTTGCATCCATCTATGTAGTCCCCTACAGAGCCAGGGTCTGTAGGCGTTCTTCCACGAGGCAGAGTGGGTCTCTAGCTTTGCTGTTGATTTACAGTGAAATCTACAAAAGAGACTTTCCCTCCAGATTCCATAACAGATGTGACTTTTGTCAAGGTTGAAAGTATAAACACAAAAATATTTAAAGTTCTCTCATTCCCCCACCCCCCACCCCCCCCAACTACTGCTAGTCAGTTCTGTGTGAGGTAGGTCTCTAAAGATAGAAGATAATAAGGGCTGGTAAGATCAGTGATGAAAGGGGGATTTTACGGACACCGCTACTAATGCAGATTGAAACATGGGCCATTCTTCGTAGCAGCAGTACATTTACACTCATCCTACATTCGTTTTCTTCATAGCTTTTGTGGACGTGACACTTGTAGGGGTGGAGAGCTTCGGGGCACTTCCCAGCATTTGCACAGCAGGCTATTGACAGAGCCACAAACAAAAGGTGGCTGCCTGACTCCCACAAGTGTTTCCTTCAAGCCAAATTGAAGCTTGATCCTTTTACCACAAACATTTCTAAAGGAACACCCCCCCCCCCATAACCTTTTCAGATTTTCCCAGAAAGCAATTGTCATACGGACCTTCCAAATGGAAATAACAGGCTGGAAGACTAAACCCTATCAGTACTTTATTTTGGAACTGACAATTGATATTCACTGGGCTGACGCTAAAGAGCACTGATTATTTTTTTCAAAAAGTAATGATTTATAATTTCCAGAGCTTGGCAAACCTGAGCCAGTGAATAGTAAAACCAGATTTGAGATGCTGAAACTCCAAAATATTTGAGCTGTCCTTCCCTCACAAAAAATATCGAATATCTTTTCAAAGGTGGAAGTGACAGGAAGGGGAATTACCAGGGGAGAGTTATGAGTCTGGATGTGTGACCCTGTAGATCTGCCTGGGGGGAGGGGGGCTTTACACTGTTCCTGGACTGCACCTCATGTTGTCATTCTCCCTCAGCCTCTCGGCCTTCACCCTCCCCTGCATCACCCACAGCTCCTGGATAGCTTGTGGGTGGGGCAGACACCCCCTGGTTGTCATGGTTGAGAAGCAAGAGGACAGTGTAGTGAAAACCACTCCAGGGCCTTCTCTTAATCCTTGGTGATGAAAGGACTCAATGAACCTTAACAATTTCTCACAGGAAAATTCCGGCCTCTGCCTCCTTAAAAGCAAGGCATTCAGCAACCTTTAACAGAGCCAGGATTAAAACTCAGCATTTCTGACTTTTCCAAGGCCTCCATTTGGCTAGAAGCGAGGATGCTGTCATATCTAGAAGTTAGGATCATTTTAGATACCAAAAGCAACTTTTTTTAAAAGTTATGTATCTTAAGCACATGGTCCATTTTTTTTTCATTAAAAAGTTTATTTTTACATCATTTTGCACATTTTTTTTCATCTCAATTGTAATCCCCA